>NC_042494.1:96703169-96708225 GCF_005508785.2 Acyrthosiphon pisum | reverse complement strand
CATTTTTTTTAAAGTTACACCAAAAACCAAATTCAATTTGCGTAAAAATTCCCGATTTTCATTAATTTTTCTTTTGTTTTTCACGTCGCTTTTGAAAACTACTGGGAAATTTTTACTTTTGACCCCCCAAAGTACCAACTAGATTTACTTTCCTATCAGAAAAGATGCTATTGGAGAAAATCCAAGCACTTTTACTGTCCTAAAAGGTGATGACAGACACAAAAATAAATTTAAAAAAAATTAAAAAAAAAAAAAAAATAAAAAAAAAACACACACATCATTGTAAAATCAATACATTCATCGTTTCCACTCAGAAACTAAAATGCCAAAATAATTAAAAATTGCTTTTGAGAGAGGATGTCGGCGCACTGTTTGTTTTCTCTCTCTGGCTGACGAGTAACATAGACAAAACGCATTTACGCCGAATCATTTATTTTTATGTTGTTGAGTAATCTTAGAGTAAAACCACCAACTACAAAAAGTATAGAGGATAATATTTTTGAAAGTATGACAAATACAAAGTCAAATGTAATAATAAAATATAAATTCTATTTGTCAAATCCTCAAAAATGTTATTTTCCATAATTGTTGTAATTGGTGGTTTTACTTTAAGATACGCAAAATTAAAAAACGAATTTAGGTGAAAGCGTTTTATTCATGTAGCGCGTGGGTCTAAGAGATAATTGCGCTGACATCCTCTTAAATATGTCTATGTAGGTACCTATATATAGTGCAAGTTGATATTAAAATAACCACTTTGTTTCTTTCTTTTTATTTATAGCCGTTTGTGGAGGAGAAGTCATGGTGACTGACGAACAAGGGCACTTGGAATCGCCCAATTTTCCAGACGATTATTTACCGAACAAAGAGTGCGTTTGGAAACTTACAGCACCAGAGGGATACCAAGTCGGATTGAAATTTAACGTATTCGAGGTATATTTTTATGTTTTAATTCCGGTGAACCTAATTTTTTTTTATTTCATTAACATTACCTATCCGAAAAGAATAAAAAATAAATAAAAAACAAATACATTTTGAAAAATATTTGATGAAGTTATTATAATAATTTACAGGATAATCCATTTAACGCAAGATAGTAATTTTTTCAAAAATGATTAATGTTTTTAAAAATATTTAGTTTCCACAGTTTTAAGTTGTTAAAAATATATTTTCATATTTTCATTATTTCTTAATGATAACATGCGTATTTTTAATTCTTTATTCCGATGAAGAATATTTTTCGGGGTGCTTCTATACAAAAAAAAAATCGATTTTTTGACGATCAATCTGTGTATTATAAATGTATTATAATAGTATTTAAACTTGAATTGAGCGGAACGAAGAGATTCAAGAGTACCACCCCACTACGGTTGTTCCACTACTTCACTTACATAATTTTGTAAGCACATACAATTAATTAACTATTTGTCCAAAATTTGATTTTTATAGATCGAATTACTCTGAGTAATATTTTATTACAGAATATGAAATACAACTGTATGTTATTCAAAGGAGTAAAAAAAAAAAAATTATAACGATAAAAATAGTAAAAAATATAATTTTTTCCAAAAATGGTGATTTGTATAACGATTTAAATTTATGTGAATGAAGTATTTTCAAAAATGTCAGTGTCTTATCAAATAATGAATGTCTTAGGTACGTCAAATGAATCATCCGGTATAATATATTATAATGAATTCATCAAACGGTTTTCGAAATGTATTAATTGTTTTAAATTCTTCTCAGTTCATTAAAGGGACTGCAGCCGGTTTTGTTAAAAGTCAAAACTAATGTAGATTTGACCAATCTAAACATTAATTTTGTTTGTTATAATATTTTTCAATATATTTAAATTCCGTATCATAAAATAAATCTCAAAGGGGCTAGAGAGGGCTCCAGTCAATGAAAAAAGTGACTTTTAGACCAATAAACTACACAAAACTGGAAGAATTTGGTTTGACAGATTTGAATTTTGAAAACGGATTATGATTGATCAACAAGTTTACTAAGAAATGATCGAGGCGATTTTGAATATTCCAATTATTGTTAGTGTCATAACGAATAATATAAATACAAAATATCATATTTTTTTGATATTTTTATTCTTGGATATCACAGCTGAAAAAAAAATATTCAAAATCGCCTCGATCATTCTCTAGTAAACTTGTTGATCAATCATAATCCGTTTTCAAAATTAAAATCTATCAAAACAAATTCTTCCAGTTTTGTCTAGCTTATTGGTCTAAAAGTCACTTTTTTTTCATCGGCTGCAGCCCCCTTACGTTACATAATATATTATACATAACTTAAATAATATAATATTAACATATATATAACAATACTAACCAATGATACCTATATAAAATAGACATACTAAATATAAATAAAATTAATAAAATACCTAAAAAAATCAATTTGTTTAGTAGGTACTTAAAGCTAAAAATATGTTTTACTTAATAATATTACGTGACATAAAAAAGAGATCAATACAAACCGAAATTTGATAAAACCTAATAAAAGGAATCTTTGGAAAAAAAATTCGGAACTATAATTATTATTACAAAACGGAATATGAAACAAATTATTTGTCCTTAGGCTCTGATACCTTAATTTAAATCAATTATTAATAGTAATTTGGGAGAGTCAATATTGCCATTCAATAGATCGTGTACAAACATGACGCGGCAACTTTCCTCCTTAACTTTCGTAATTTCTAGTTTGGAAACTTAGAAGTTGTATTAATTCCTGGAAATCGGCAAATTTAAATATATATATATATATACAGTTTAATTTGGTAACCAAAATTCTGACCTAAACTCAAAATTTGATCTAGTAAGTAACAAGAAAAAAGTATAATTTTTTCAAAACATCATATTTTATTTCTTTTAATAAACCCCAACATTCCAAAGGCCTTATTAACACGTCTTGAATCAATGTGTAAAGACAATAACATATTATGATCCAACAACATACCTAATTCGCTAATAGTAATATCTAATAAATATCGATAATATTGAATTTTCAATCTTGTTATAGTAAATAGTATAGTTTGATCGAATATAAAAGTCATAATGTTACACTTATTCAGAATTTAATTTAACTAGTTTTTATGACCCATATAAATAACGAACCTATTATTGATTGTACATTTTATTTGTTTTAAAGTGTTATAACTTTTTTCTTTGATTTTTATATGTTTTGTTTTATATCGACCCTTCGTATAACACATATTGTATCAGTAAATTGAATATAATATTATGACATGATTTATTTGAAATATTTATTCGTTTGTATAATAGGTACATTAATACTACTGTCATAAGCCACTAAGCCGTAACTCCATTTTTGCCAAAATCGAGAGATATATTTTTAATTCTCTATCTAATCCAATATTAAAAATTAAGGGTTTCCACATAAAAAATGCATACAAATAGAAAGAAAATAATTAAGAAGGCAATATGGTTCATAGATTCATTAAGATCAGGAGTAAATAAGCAGTGGGTATGTCCAAATACTAGAACAAAAAGCATTAAGTAATCTGGCGTTTATTGCTTTTCTTCCTATTACCTATAGGTACCTAATTATTATTATATTTACAGAGCAGCATTTCCAACAAGATCATAATATTATCAGTAGCGTACATTCAAATTTGCTCTGGGTGGGGGGTTGAAAAAAAATAACCTTCTCTTTAAAATTACCCATTTTCCTAACAATCAAACACATTACACGTATAAATATTAATAGGCAAAATAACTAAACAAATACAAAGATTTACATAACTCATGGCAGTTAAATACTATTTAATATGCACATAGTATGTACAGAATATTATATATTATATTATATTATTAATTAATTATAATAAAAATTCTAGTATCCTTTTTTTATTGGATAGTTCAACCAGCACTTCATCAGGAGTAATTGAATCGTTTTTGTTGATCGGGAGCATAGCTAGACCATTAAGTCTTCCATATTACAATTAATTACAACATTAATTCATTTTCCAACGGCAGAATCAGAGGTGGATAGGTAGTATTTATGTGACAGGGAATATTTTAAGGGGCCCCCAAACTGAAAAAAAAATTGGTCGCTTCGCTCGCATTAGATACTTATTCAATCTAACACCTTTACCTATAAATAAAATGTTTCATGTGAAACCGTAATTTTAGTTTGGTGTGGGGCTGGGGAAACGGCATATGAGGAAAATGCTTTTTTCGGTTGTAAGGGATTTTTGAAAAATTTCGCGTAAGGTCGTACAAATTCGTACAAATTCCGAACTAAATATCTGCATAGAAGTTTCATTTAAATAAGTAGCTTTGGAAATAAGGGGGGTGGGGGTGGAGAAACGTTTCTATAGCCCCCCACACAAATTCTTGTATAACCTCGAAAAAGAATTTGTACAAATTCCGTACTCAATATCGGCCAAAAAAAATTGCAAAAACTCAATATTGGGTGGTTGGGGGGGGGGGGGGTTAGGGAAACATACGAGGATATTTCGGTCTTTAAATTAACGATAAAAATTTAAAATACTATGTTAAAGATCCGTAAGCAAATTCTTGGTTTGTGGTAATATTATATTGTTAAAAATAACAGTTAGTAATAATAACTAATATAAAAAAATGAATTGTTTTAAATTTAAACTATTCCTATTTGGTGAATATTTTATTGTGCAAAAAAACAATGTGTAGACCCGAGTGGGCCCCCCAACATAAACATAGACGGGGGCCCCACAGGGATAATCACTTTTTCCCCATGGGCCTATCCACCCCTGGGTAGAATAGAACAGAATTGACGAAAATTTCATAATATTATTTAATGAAAATGTTTAACATGGTCATACTCACTGCTATAAAAATAGAATCTATTTCACCGTATATATACAATATATTGTCGTTCACGCAAAATTCAATGATTATAACGTAATCGGTTTTTTCTCCGTTGTCCGATTGAGTCGGTCGAGATAATGACAATATTAATATGTATTTATGTGTATGATCAAATGTCTATTTTGATTGATATACGGCACCCATAATTTCGTTATGAAATCTTTTTTCGT
>NC_042494.1:96693763-96703119 GCF_005508785.2 Acyrthosiphon pisum | reverse complement strand
CCCCCGTATGTACGCCACTGAATATTATTGATATAAATTTAACGTAAGTCCTGAAATAGTGAAATGGAATTGATTTTTATACTATGTTACAGTTCACATAAAAAGGATTAATATTATAACCACAAAAAAATTACATTAAAATTAATACGTTTGTGTTTTGTTTTCATACATTTTGTTTTAGAATTTTAGATATTTAAATTACATAATATTACATGTTCATTATAATAGTAAAACAAATTTGAGTTAATCTGATATTAAGATGAACACCTATTTAAATATCTAAAATTGTAAATGTCATAATATAAAAAAATTACCAACACATATGCGAATGATATCAAAAGGCATTTGGTAGTAACTCCAAATAAAATATGTGTGCCTACTGCTTTTCGTCTTCTGATTCATATTAACCATATGCAGTAAATCCATTAAAATAAGTAAAGAAAACACTTTTTTTTGTTCAAGTGTTCAATAACTTCCTCGTACAACATATTATAATAGGTAATTAATAACATAAATATATTTAATGTTTAATTTTTTTTTTTACGCTACGGACTAATTTAGTGCTGAAAACTATTTTATTCATTCCCGAAGAACTACGTGTATGTTTGTAGTTAGGTACTGCTTAGTGGCTATTGACGGCAAAATATAATATCTAAAGGTATATTAGAGCGTGTTATTACTTATTATCATGTCTTATTCCAACGTTCCACGAGTTTAATGTTCGGCCCGTAAATTAATAATAAATCGTCCAACTTCTTTTATTCCGATTAACTATGTAACGAATCTAATCAACGGGTTTTCAAACAACGTCGATTCTCGTACGCAATCAATAGGTACCCAACACTATGGTTTCCTATTATTATTATTACCTATATACCTATACAGGATATACGAGTATTATATATAAATAAACTGCTGTATGCGCTCGTGAAAACTTGTTCGGTAATTGGATGTTTATGCCGAGCAGATGCATTATTAATACAGGCGTATATTGTTCGTGCAAGGTCGGATATTTTGACGATATCGATCATATTATTACTATTATAATTGTTTTATAATAATATAATATAATATTATATTATATAATTCACACCTCTAGAACAAGATTGCTACACCTCAAAGTTAATTAATTTTGAGTAATGACTACTTTGGAATAGTAAAAATTTAGCTTTATAGAATGCGCTGCAAGAACGCCACATTCTATGTTATCATTTTTAATTTCGCCTCTAAAAAGATGTGCCAACTGCCAATAGGTATTACATGTTATTTATTCGATTTTTAGATGAATTTTAAAGCAACATATCCTTATTTACTTTATATGGCAGTAAATATAATATATGTTATTTAATTCATCCAATTATTAATCGCCGAAGTCAATATTCAAGACTGCCTTATTTTTATTTGTGGTGTTCTAACGCTAAATAAAAACTCAAATTCATGTGATATGTTGAGTAGAAAACAACAGCGTTTAATATTATGGCAGTATCGCATTTCATAATTTGTGATATTGCAACCGTAATATGAAAAACATCAGTCTTGAATTAACATAAAAAAAATTGTAAAAAATCCACGAGTCTAACTTTTTAAGTTTTAGAGAGTATTTCATAATACTTAATGAAGTCATAGTTATTATAAAGTACCCGTATGTTTATTACTTATTAGTATTTAAATGTTCAATTTGAAATGCATCGGTATGAAGAACTCTTTAAAATATTTTAGTTTTAAATTTCGTATCGCTTTTCATCAAAACTTTATGTACTTGCAGTACATTTTGAGTTGTGCCAGTCTTGTTTTAGACGTGCGATTATATTATTATGTTATGTGTGTGGATAATAATTACGTTTTAATCCGACACAGATCGAAAACCACGACAATTGCTTCTACGATTACGTGGAGATCAGAAACGGACACTCGGCCGACAGCCCTTTGATAAACAAGTATTGCGGCTATAAGCTACCCTTGGACGTCCATTCCAGCACAAACAAACTGTACGTCAAATTTCTGTCGGACAGCTCGGTGCAGAAGGCCGGATTTTCCGCTACATTTATGAAAGGTATGTGTACTGTAAAATGTAAATACTAAATATATACGTTCGTCGGTCGAGACCTTTTTCGTTTCGTTTCGTTTAAAAAAAAAATGTTTTTTGTCCAAACGGATCGTAAACATAATCGGGTTAAAAAATATAAATGTGTCCGCTGTACTCCGAGTGCGCGTATCGTATACATTATGATACACGCACCTACACTATAATATTATATGCTTAAAATTTACGGTCCCGTAAACATATTATAGGCGTACCATCTAAAATGTCGAATGGATTAATGCTAAATAAAAAAGAAAATAGGGATTACTTCGGGTGAGACGGTCCTATATAGCGTGGACGTCGAACTGCTTGTGTTCTATAAAAAAAAGTATGCGACTGTGAATCATTATACCTAATTGCATTCCAGTTAACGATTTTGATCATTAGTTGGATTAGATTAGTCTGTTAAAAACTGGCACTCGATTACATTCGTTAGGCAGTCTTTTTTTTTAGATGTCCCAGAATAAACTGTTGCCTGTTTTTCGTCAGAAAAATCATCACTCTTTTAAAATGTGTGTTCCGTTTCTGATACACATGTACCTATATCAGCATGTACCTTCTATTCTGTGATCTGTCTGCCTATCTATATATTATTACGTCTACATATATATGAATAGAGCGCCTTAAGCCTTTTTAGATATTTTTCTGCTCAAAAATTCGTTTTCCGAAGAAAATTGTATACGCCATCGTTGAAAAAACCAATAACAAAAAACGGAAATTGGGTTCCCGGAAAATTATATTTTTTATTTGTAAAACGAATAGGTGAGTATTTTTGTCCATTTCAGTAAAGCCTTTATGGGTAATCAAATGTCACAGTTTCCCAGTACTTACCCGCTTTCTTGCCTTTTCCCCTCTTATTTTGAATTACAAGTATTATAATATTGTATATTGTATAGGATTTAGGTAGTAACTAATTTATTATCCTATTATATTATAATAATAGTATTTAATATTTTGTAGCTGGTAACATTATTTATTTCATAAAAATTGATATTTGAATATTTTACGGTTCAAAATGTTACGTTAGCTAATTTATAATATTTATAATATTGCCACTTAAATAATATAGTTTTTAATTAATAAATGTTTCTAGTTGGTTTTAATAATGTCTATAACAATTTTACTGAACAAGTTTATTTTACAAACATTAATTCTTTTACAAAAACAATAATTTTTGGTTTTTATTACAGGGTTTTCCTTCATTTGATTTAAATTGAAAACGCTATACCTCATTTGAAAAAAGTTCCATTTTTATAAAAAAAAAAAAAACGATAAATTAAAAAACTATGATTTTATAAAGTATTATATTATATTATTTAATGTTCAGTGAATACTGAATACTGCTTCGTTATAGTTCTTATTTCAGACAAAGAGTGAAATAATTGTCAAAGTAGAATTTCCATTGCTATAGTGCCGTTGATATTAATTTTACTTTAATCAATAATAAAATTTAATTATTTAGGTTTTAACAGTAATGTATTAATTTAATCATTGTAAACGCTAATGGCCATGTCCTGATAGCTCATGGGATATTTTTTAATTTTTAATATTACCTATATAATATTATGTATGTATAAGAAATCGATAATATAATTTTAATTTTACTGTTTTACTCAAATAATTTCAAGAGTGACGAGTGAAGCCCGAAATTGAAACATTTGTTTACTGTACCTATCGGTCAACTAAAGATTTCCCGCTAATTGTTACATCTAATTAAACGTTAAATGAAAATAGTCCGCGTGTATTCAAATTATCTGAAAACATTATTTGTAAAAACGTCAAAACTTTTCGTGACAATGAGTAATGAGTAATCAATTTTAAAATAATCACCTTGTATAGTCAAGTTTAAAAGTGTTTTTAGATATATTTTTTTTTTTTCATATCAGCGTTATAAATGATAATATAAAATGATATATATTTGGCGTCCGTATTATTGCATATTAAAATATTGATATAAAATAAAGAAAAAAACAATTGTAAAACTATAATATTATGTTTTTCGCGAATTTTGTGTACACATTTTATCATAACATTATGTTTAACGAATATTTCGAAACGATAATTAAAAAACAGAGTGTTTTGATTTCATTCGTAAATTAAAAAATACACCATTTTATAGCAAAACACGAAAATAATAAAAACAGGAACATAAAACGTTTTATTAAAAATATTTAATATAATATACTTCACGGGGGAAGAACATTCGTTTGGCTGGTTCACCGACACCCGCGTGTTATTTTTCTCCTCCGTTATAGCGAACACATAATATAATTATTCATAATATATACAAATGTTGTACTGCGGTGACGTTTCGTAGGTGCGGGGTTTTTGAAAATTATATTATCATTTTTTTATCATCAACTTTAAGGCCATATATTATTAACTTACAAATAGATTTAACGTGCGATGTATCAAAGTATATACATTAAAAATTTTTTCAAGTAAGAGATTATACTGATTTGACATCTGAAAAAGATCCAATATAATATAGCTTCGTAATGTTTGTCTGGAATGGTGTATTCGTTTCTAGCCTCCGTGAACTGTTTCCACAGTTTACGATAATACTATGCTTAACTGAAAGTTTAGTATCGCGTGTTATATTGGACATGATGAAGGTTAAGTCTTTTCTATCAGCTGATATACCCACGTGAGATCCTCGCGTCATCATGAGTCGTTTTTTAGTGTGACTTCTTCCTTATAGTTTATAGGATTCAAACCATTGTAGTTCGGCCAAGATTAACATGAGTGTTATAGAAGGTGATTTTTCAGCATGCTCACCATATTTTTATGCTTAAATTATGCATATATTCTGCAAGTTCTGATTCTTGGAATTTTTAAATACACTTACAGACCATAACCTTTAATCGAATCCTTAAGTTGTTTGTACCACTAAACGATCTTATGGTACAAGCTTCTGATTTTCAAATAGGAACCTCCCTCCCTTCTTTTTCATTTTTTATAATCAAGAAGATATTTTTTATTTTAGTATTTTAATGTAATTAAATAAAAATTCAAACGAGACGTTTTTGAGTTTTATAACTTTGTGCACTATGTCTATGGAATGGGGTAATGAGATAGGGGGCTTAGACGATTTAAAAAATGTAGTAATTACTATTTATTTATCAATAGTATACATAATTTGTAAAAAATAATTCAAGTATAAAAAGAATACATCTAGTATTACACAATAAAGTCGATATTTTTATAAAACCATTTTCAAGGATTATAATCCTTAGTATAAACATTTTAATACCTCAGAAACTTCCCATTATTGTTTTGATTTAGATACCTAGTTCAAAATTGTTATGAAAATCGTTAAATAATATTTAGTTAGAATCATAGTTTGAATAAGTTAACTGTTAGTGTAAAAAATGTGGGTGAACATGCTTAAAGAATCACCCTGCATATTCCACCAATTTGTGGTGGACCAAATTGGTTTCCACCAATTTCTTTAACATCGTATCATTCAGTGTTCCATAGACAACCACTATATTAACATCTATATTTATTATTCATTTCTGTGTACACCTGCTAAAGCTAGTGATAAGAAAATAAATATTGTTTCGCTGTGGGTGTTGTCCGTAATAATTGCGTTTCGAGCTGCTATAGCATGATAGCCTCCTCAATCATTGTTACAATAATATTATTGTTAAGCTAATCCAATAACGGTTTTATTTGTTTACCCCATTCCGTTGGCGCTGCTGCAGAGTACGACGAATGCACGTCGGTGGACCACGGATGTGAGCAGTTCTGCATTAACACGCTGGGTGGATATGATTGCGCCTGTAAGGTGGGCTTTGAACTACATTCTGACAACAAACACTGCGAAGGTACGTATTTTAGATATTAATATTACAGACGAAGATAGATGTTTGATATTAAATTATATTATTTCGTATCTCGTTTTTTTATATAATATAATATTTTACATTAAATATCGGACCTGTTAGTCATTCGTTTTAAAACCGTGAAAGAAGAAATTTCAAAAACGAACGGTTCGACTATAATAATATTGTACATGTACCGGTCGATATGGTGGTAAGCCGAAGGGATTTATTTTTTCCAATATCGTTTTATTTTTGTGATCATCTCACCGCGTTCTGCTCATTTACGAAAACACTTTATCAACCTTTTGCGATGTGCGTGTTTATAAGTGGGTGGGAACGGGGAGTCGTTCACCGGTAAGATTTTAAAATGGATTCGAGATTACCTCGTCGATTTGCTGCAGACATCATTCATGGTTATTACGTCATGAACGTCTGAATTCAAGTTTATAAAATATTCACTCTCTCCTCTCAGATAAATAATTGTTTACCGGGACTTTTTAGTAGTGAACTAGTAACTTTGACGGTTATGCAGATTTTGGGTTTACCGTCATCTCGACTTTTCCAAATAATCTTCTTTTTTTGTCGTTCTTTATTAATAATTGTCGCTGCTAAATAATTATTTACACCCTAGGGCTATATTCTCCCAAATCCTAAATGCACTGAAATATTATATTATGCATATTGTATATACTATATATAGCATATAATCTCGTAAAAATTCTCAGTTTATTGCAACATGAAAAAAATTAGTTATTTTGTTCTGTCAGATAAATAAATGGAAAATGGAAAATGTCTAAACAAATCTAGATGATCGAAATCAGTGCAAACATTATGACTGTTATAGTTAATTTTCACGAAGTCGACTAAATTTGTGAGAATCGTATAAATAAAATTCACTCGGTGGAACCCGCGTCCCGATTTCAGCTAATTAAGTTTCAAAAATATACGAAAAAAGTTAATGAAAGACTTTTTTTTCTAAAACAACACGTTAATTTCACGTTTTTGTACCAACATAATATCATTGATAAAAATATAAATTAGTATAATAATGTATTAATTTATTCTCTGTAACCTATAATCAATCAATGATAATATTATATTCTTATTTTGTTTATGAATTTCAATAATAGTGGTTAATTAATATCCGTGTATTTTTTTTAAATTATAATAAATATATAAAAATTGTTACAGAAACACGATGATTGGGTAGAAAGGGGGTTAGCATTGACAGGGGGCTTAAATAGAAACTTCATATCGTATAGTATATACTAATATGATAATAATATAATATTATAAATCATCATCCATCATGAAATAGTCGCCGATAGAACGGCGCGGGCGTTCTGATTATGCAATATGACAGCATGTGCGCGTAGAATGACGTCCGGTCGGCCAATTTGATTTTTATCGGGCGCTCACAAATCACACGAATTTATCATTTAAAGGCAATAATATTATAATATTATATAATTATATTTGGTTGTATTTGATTAGTCTCTTGACTAGTGGTAATATTTTTTTTTCACGATTGCCCGGGTGGTTTCCGTGTGCATTCAAATTTCGAATGAATAACAACTTGATCATTAACGTTTGAGACGATTGATCGAAAAATTTAAAACGTGATCGCGAGTAGAAAATTTAAAAAGTAAGAACAGGAGCTAACCGCAATGAGCGAATTAAGATATAGGTACCTATATTATCTATTTACTAATCGATACTACAGAATCTCTTCAAAACGTACCAACAAAAAAGATACTATATATATATATATAGTGTATACATACACTTTTTTATAATAAAAAACTATATATTTTAACTTTATTTGGGCGTGATAAATATATTACTCACGTAGTATACTTTTTATGAAAAATGTTATCAAAAAATAATTTATTTAGCTGAAACGCTTTTGGATGGCATAAATATGACACAATAATATTAAGTTATGCACAATGTCACTCATAAATAATTTTGAATTTTTGCAATTTTAGGAATATTATTTGTGTGATAAAAGACCTAAATACAATATTTTAATGATTTTCTACGTCTAAATCCGTATAAAGTTCACCCGGGCATACATCACACTTCAAAGGCCTTATCAAAGTACCATATATTATTACAAAATAGACGTAAGCGTTTCTATTGAAAAATCAAAATCATAACATGCAGAAAAAAAAACGATTTATAATAATATTCTTATGTTATAATATTATTAAAGTGATATATTATGGTTCATTAAATAAAACACTTGTGATGTATAATATATCAAACGCGTTTGGAAAAATCGTGCAAGTAACATGACTTATACGTCACACAATAATGTAAATGTTGAAAAGTATAAAAGAAGTAGAATTTATGATAAGGCGTTTGGCATTGGCATAATACGTGTTATACCTAAATAGTTTCATGTAGTGCGGTGTTTATTGTTTTTCGTTTATTTGCGAAGTAAAATAATGTTTGGGTGTTCATATTAAACACAGTATAATAATCGTTAATTCAAGTTAAAAAATTTAATGAAAACAATCCAAAACAATATACCATTATATAAGTTTGAATTTCGTGTTTTATTAAATCCCCTTTAGTTTGCCCGAATTCATTTGAGGCGTGAAGTTAGACCAAGGAAAATAAATGAACATGAAATGGTTTATTTATTTCATTAATTGTTAGTATGAAATTAATTTACTTTAAATCGAGTAAGATTCACAGCAATAGTAACTTAAAAGTTAAAATTGATTATTTTTTTTCATAAAATATACTGCATTTTACACGCGATTGGATTAAGCCATCTCGAGAATGATTTAGATCAACATATCGCGTTAGAAACAACAAATACATCAACTACATACTAATATTATCCCTGACGTATTTTTTTTAATTATAATATCCGATTGTTAAAAATATATATATATATTTTTGGTGGTGGTTGTTAGCTTGTGGAACTGTGGGGGAAAGTACTGTAGGTTTTGAACACGTATGTGTGTTTTGTTTTGGCAGAATTTTTAAGTGGGCACCCGTAGGTATCTACAATGTCCGAGTGGAGGATGGCGGCCTCTCTCTCCGGACACCGTGACTGCCAAAAGAAAAATGCCGATCGTGACCGAGTTCGAACCGGCGACGGTGTGCGTCCTGACCGACGCCTTAGTCCGCTCGGCCACTCCGTCCCTCTAAAAACATATTATTGTATGTAAATATTAATAATAATATTACATTCACAACTTTTGTATATTATAATAACAAAATATTGTTCGATTTTTATATTGTATTCAGGCGAAAACCATTGGCCCTTATTGGTGTTTATTTGATATACATATTTTAACACTTAATATTGACAAGTTTATTTATTTTGCAAAAGAAAAATTTTCAAAAAGTACTTACAATTTTTTTTTAAAGAAACTAATAATTTGAATATGAAAAACATTCTTTATATATTTATGTTCCCAAGCTTTGCA
>NC_042494.1:96676118-96693713 GCF_005508785.2 Acyrthosiphon pisum | reverse complement strand
AAAATAAATTTAAAAAAATTCAAGCTTTCTCTGCTTCGTCACGACTATAAGTAGGTACTTACTCATTTCAAAACATTTTTCAGAAATGTAAAATATATTTTTGCTAACAAAAAGTTTACCATGTACCTAACCTACTTTTTTTTGTTAATATCATTTAAGTTTTATGTTTTCTATATCGAGTGCCGACTATATAAAATACCAAATACGTCATCTGACAAAGTTTCAATGAAATCAGATTAAATGTATTATCATTAAAAAGTTTATAGACACGATAAATTATTTATTATCACGATAATATTTATAAAATTGTACTGAAATCCCTATAAAATTAGTATTTCATGATAAAATATCTCCTTGAGTTAATTCTGACGATTGCATGCAGTTGTTCAGGAACGCCACAGGTTCAACTTACGTGGAATTTCCAATCAATGTAGAATAAATAGAGAACTTTTTGAGCAATCTTCTCCGATGTAAAGTGTTGACATACAGGAAAAAACCCGAGCAAATAAATACAAAAATACGATTATATAAGACACCACTAGAACTGACAGATAAAATAACAGAGATGGGCGAAAAAGTTCCAAAACAAACACGAAAATACATTTTAATTGCTTAGAGTATATTATGTTTTTAAACGGACAAAGAAGGTCAAAACATATTTCGGTAATTCGGATGACGCTATCACGGAAGTAAGGCATTATGCGTATCTGGTGAGTCGCGAACAGCAATGCAGTTTGCTCGCGGAGTTTTGAATATCTGGCGAAATGTTATTGATGTCACACAAAATTGAGCAAACTTGTTGTTCCCACAAGTCGTGACTCATGAGTCCTATTGAATTTTTAACCCACACCATTGCAAACTCGAGTGAAAACCCAAATTGTCCAATTAGTAATTACTAGAGATAGGATATTCAATATTGATGACCTAAAAGTGTCAAAAATTACCTGAAAATATTTGTAAATATAATTTAGTAAATATTTAAATTTTAAGTTAAATTTACAGTTAAAAAAGATATATGAAATTACTATTTTATATGAACAAATTTTTTTAAAATTCAAAATTTGATAAAAATGCCCTACATTGTACAAAGAAATACCAAAAATATGAAAAATGTACCTAAAAATCGAATAAATGACATTAAAAGGAAAAAAAATGCAAAAGTCATTAACTCTATCCCTAGTTATTACTAATATAATTTATTTAAGCCTCCGGGCCACATCTTGTTTGAAACGTTGATACTAAATTGTTTATTTTAATTTTAATACCGCATATGGCATACTTTGTAATACGAAAAGATTGGAGGAACGTTATACATTTTCTACGCCCACATGTATCTGAAGGTTCTAGGTATATGATATATTATATAATATCCAAATACCATAACAAGATGCCACTGTATACAACTAATGTGGTAGGCTGGAATTTTAATGACCATCATAAAAAAAATTATATCATACCGTAAAAATTCTGAATTATGCACTAAAAAAATTAACTTTCATTAAATAAATTTTATTTTTGATAATTTAATTCTTATATAAATTTGGTATAAATGATAATATTAGTTTTAAAAGATTGTAAAAAAGTTGTAAAGACATCACCGATCGTATTGGACATCTTTAATCTAGAAAAATTAAATTTTTATCTATCTGAACCTACCTAGTTATAGTTTTTTAAACGTATAGACAAATCACGTAAAAGCATGCATGAATCTTAAAATATGAATTTAAATACAAATTTTGGATTTAATAACTTCAAAAATTACCTAAAAAATCCAAAATTGCTCTAAAAAATGAAAAAATGCAATAAGTATATAAACTTTTTATTCTGATTCAAAAATATATGAAACGTGTATGTTATAAAATGAGCATCGCGTAGTTTGATTAGGGAAACAATGCAAAGTGTATCAAAATACCAGCTTTACTTCTTAAATATTTTATTTATTAAAATATTATATTATTAAATATTTATACACCACGTATTTTTTTGATATTTTTATATTATTATTTGTATTTTCCACCTAAAGTAATTTTATTATTTCTTAAATTTCCAAAATGATGCCGTTTCTATACACATATAATATGAGTATATGCCAAAGTGCGCAAATTAATGAAAATAATTAACTTAATTTAAATTAAGAAGACACAAGATCGATAAGTTAAAAGTTAACAGTTAACAAATTATAAATTTAACTCGATACGTTTAAAGTTGAAATATAAAAAATATCAACTTCACTCAGTTTAAAAAAAGTTAATCTATTTTTTTTTAATTAGTATATAAATTATATAAAGAGTGAATGTGTCTTTCTAGTTTCTAATTTATAAATTATAAAAACAATTTTATTGAACTTTTATCATAATTTAGGTACACGGTATATACTTTTACTTTTACTTTACTATTATTTACTAATTTAAACTATACTCATCTCAAATTAATAATTTAACAAATATATTTTTTTATATCGTATAGCAATTGAATATCGTAATACGTGAAAATTAGTAAATGACCTTCATATATATTATAAGTTATATAACATTAAAACATAACAATTGTCAATTTGTAATTTAAAATTATTAATTTTATTAAAAACATTTATAATTGCAACTCGCTTAATATATAATTTACAACTTAATAAAATATATTAATATACACAAAATTATGTTATCAAGAAAAAGAACAGAAATGTTTGTGTTTTTGTATTGGATTATTTTTATTTTATACTGATATAGTAATATTTACGTATAAACGAAAAATTTAAAAATGTTTTTAACTTGATGGATTTTTTTAAAATCAACTGAGAAAAGCTAAGTTATTTCAACTGTAAATTAAACTAGTTAAGTTCATAAGTTGATTAGAAAATAAACTATCTAGTTAAGTTAAAAAGTAAAAAAAAGAATAACTTTTTAACTAGTTAATGCCCAACTTTGAGTGTATGCAGTTCAGTTATAATATCTATTGGATTTATATTTTATTACAAATGCAATTAATACATTAGTGGCCATTATTTTTTTACCGATTCGTTTGGCGAATTTATATTTTAAGCGTCACGTCACATATATAGCATTATAATATACGCTCAGAAATCATTATAATATATCACCGTCGTTATTAATTGAAATTTATTAATTGGTCGAATAATTAAATTCATTATTATCATAATATAGTGTTATAGCAGTTGTACATTTATATTTCGTCTGATGTGCCGGTGACATATTTTCATATATATATATATATATATATATAATATATCGTTATTATAGCCATTAAGTGCTATTATACAATGCTGATAAGTGATAATAATATGTTTGTCGGTAATTTTTCGTCTCGCGTGTTATTAAAATCAATTTATTGAACGCGTTAAATAATATTTATATTATTGTTCTCGCAACATAAATAACCATATTGTTTTATTTTTACTGTTGCTATTAACCTTTGCCGCTCGTGTCATTAAAATAATAGGCATACAATTACATAGGAAGTGTTATAGCAATAATTATTATTGTAAAAAAAATTGCATTGATATTATTGTCGATTTCACAATATATATTTTTAAATTTTTTTTATTTCAACAGACAATTAAACAATAAAATGTATTTATTTATTCCAACGCACAATATAAACTGTTACATTATTATTTTATCTAGAAAAAGTATTCTGTGTACGGTTATTAATATAGTACCTATACTATTTTAATATGATAATACAATAATATAGGTAGGCACCTACACTAATGTCTAATGTTCGTGGTCATGACAAACCGGCCTTGCATTCTTAAATCTGAATTATATTAAACTGTGTCATTACACCATTTTAATATGAAAAAAATAATTATAACTAGAGATGTAAGCTTGACATTTTTTTTTTTTTCATTGAAAATTTCTGAAAATTTGTTTTTTTTTGTACTTTTCTCAAATTAATTAATTTTTAAGTTTAAATATATTTAAACACTTTATAAAATTACTGTTTCATTTTTATTTACAATGTAATACAAGTATAACGTCAGAGTCAAACAAAAAACTTATAACAAAAAAATATATAATTTGGGTAAAATTGAGGAAGTGACTCAAACAATAAATTACCTCCGTTAAAAATTTAAAAATCAATAATTGTAACAAAACGATTATACAGTCATAATTTATACTAAAGTAAAAATACAACATTTTTAATAAAAGATAAAAATGCACATTTATTACCTAGTTAAATAATATTATATATTTATATAGGTATATATTATATATATTTAATGATTTGTATTTTGAATTTACTATATTATGTTCATTAGAATAATACCACCATTATATTAAAATGGGTAAATGGTAATAAAAGTACCTACTTATTTTAAAATATAATTATGAAGGTTAAATATACTACAACTATATAATATCAAAAGATTTATTTAATAAGAAATTAATATGATAAATTATAAAATTTTCAAAATTTTCACGAAAAAAAGTTTTCATGAAAATTTACATCACTAATTCTAACAAACATAATAGTAATAAAAATATAATGTATTTTGCGCTGTTTCCAGACGCTTGCGGTGGTATAATCGAAGCGACCAATGGCACGATTACAAGTCCTTCGTTTCCTGACCTGTATCCAGGAAATAAAAGTTGCATATGGGAGATCATAGCGCCAATTCAGTTCAAAATCACACTGAACTTTACTCACTTCGACCTGGAAGGGAACAACGTAAGTCAATAACCGCATCGGAGTCGATCGCGGTTTTGTGTTCCACGTGGACTACGTATTTATCTGTTTGTTTTTGTTTTGATTTTATATTTTTCAGTTACACCAGGTGAGCGGTAGGAAATCATAGGAGATAATATACGTCTGACGGACGGATTCGAAAATAAAACCACTTTTCTAATACTGTTCGATCGTACGCGGTGCGCTGTCATCGACAACTATAACCACGTGTTGATGTATCATACAGCTGTTGCGTACTCTCGCGACGTATTCTTTCTGGCCGAAAGCTGTCTTATTTTATTCTCGACGTTTACCTTGTTTTTCTTTTTTCCGTAGGCCGAATGCGAATACGACCGAGTAGAGGTATACAGTAAAATCGGTTCGGACAAACTCCGGAAGCACGGCGTGTACTGCGGCCAGGAAGCGCCGTCCATGATCACTTCGGAGGCTAATGCACTGCGCGTGGAATTCGAGTCGGACAGCTCGGTGCACAAGACCGGATTCGCCGCTGTCTTCTTTACCGGTAAGACAACATATTGTGCTATTCCTACCAGCGGTTTCCAAACTTTTTATCCGGAGGTGCCCTTTTTTGGACCAAATCCCGCCACGGTGCTGTGAATACCAAGAGAAACATACATAAAATAAACGAACACTCATTGATAATCAATTTTTATTATTTTTTTGAACATTATACAATAATATAAGCGCTCTAAGCATACAGCAGACCTAAAAATTTAAACTTTAAAATTATTATAATATAATGTAACATTGTAAGTTGTAACTAATGAGATATATGTGTCTGCTAATGTTTGCAAAGTTTTGCAAAGTTATATATTTTATTTTTTATTTTCATCAACTGGAGTTGGAAGTAAGTTTCTGCTTTGAGATGTTTGCGGTAGGTATTTGGTTTTAGTTGCAGTGTAGGTAGGCCGAAAATCCCGAATAATATTTTTATAAGGTTCAATTTGAAATTATTAACAAAAAAATAAAAAAATAATTTCTTGTGAGCCGCGGTGTCCCTGGAAAGTACTATCGAGGTGCACCCAGAGTACCACGGTGCACAGTTTGGAACTAGTCACTATAAAAAGTCGACTGCGCCAGTAGGGCGTATTAAATGTACAATTATTGAGCAAGTCCCTAAAAATGAGTGGAGTGTGTATCACGAGAAGGGCCACCAGAAAATTTCATTTAATAAGCGTTTGAAAATATCAAAATTTCGGTTTCCCGTTTGGCGCGTAATAAAAATTACCACTTAAACAACGATTTGTTTTCATATAATATTAATTATTTAGCGACACAAAGTTGATTGTTTATAAGTAAATGATATATTATATTTTGATTTACTAATTACGATTTTATTCTTATATAATATATTTTTTTTAAAGTACTTTCAAGACAACAACTCTCCAAACCCGTCAACTTTTAAGCGTGTGTTCTATTATTTTGAAACTACTTTATCATAATAAAGATGGTTTTTATTAAAGATACGTTTTAGACAGCCACCACCTAGTACAAAATTAAATATATCGTGTGTTGAACCAAGTGCGTTGCGCGTTGTCTTGTTCACAGACATGGACGAGTGCGCCGTCAACAACGGTGGATGCCAACACGAGTGCAAAAACACACCCGGATCATACGAATGCACGTGCAACAACGGGTTTACTTTGCACGAGAACAAGCACGACTGCAAGGAGGGTGGTTGCAAGCACGAGATTTCGGCACCGCGTGACGTCATCAGCAGCCCCAACTACCCGGACTCATATCCGGGCCGGAAGGATTGCGTCTGGCATTTCACCACCACCCCGGGTCACAGGATCAAAGTGGTAACAATGAATTAACTGAAATAATAATAATAATAACAGAGATAATTGTTTTTATATTGTTGTGTACAAAATTGTTTATGAAGTTTATTTGCATTCATGATTTGACTAGTTTGCCTACCGTTCGATCGTTCTAGTCAGACTAGACCTCTCTACTCGAACTCTGACACTCTAGCCCACCAAATGGCGTTTTTTCTTAATAGTTTCCAAACAACTGTATACATCCTTTAATCTCCTTGCTCACTTATCTCATAAAAAAAACTCACCCATTCTAACGATGGTAAATAGACAAAACAATATCCATCTCAATGTTCTCGTGGAATGCCAACGGATTACTCAACTTAAAAAACGAACTCTCTACATTCCTTTATACTAAAATGGTCACTTGATGTTATCATTAATACAAACTTAATTGTATTCATATTGGAAGTACTTTCGATGGACGCTCCCTTATTCCCTCAAGCCGTCCAGCCTAGTTGAACAATTTCAACATAATTACTTAATGTATTATTTGTGTACAGATTGTACATTTTACTAAATTTTCTAATGAAAAAAGCTACCTTCTAGTTATCGAGGATTAAAAGATAGACAACTTCGTTTTGAAAATTGATATACGGCCTGTGCCTCTTAAACTGCTGATCGACTGTCGGAGCAAACATTCATATGATATTATAATATCAAATTATGTCTTATCGATATTATATAATATGGTCATGATACTATGTTGTAGTTGTTCATTAATTGTCATCTGACATTTGGTAGGTATTTCATTTGTAACGGGTATATATTATATTATATATAAGTACGTATATAAACACACTTTTCGCAAATGCTTATTCTAAACAGCTTAAACAAACCTTCCCTTTAGGTATTATTGCAGACGTCAGACAATATTGTGTTCGAATAGAATGGGTAGACTGCTGAGCTGAAGTGCGCACGAAGAATAAAATATACACTCGACTTTTCACAATATTTTTCATTTTTAATGGCACACTTATTGTTATAATATAGTTGTACTTAAGGTCATCAGTAGACACGTGCGGCTTTTAAATCGCGTACATTTCCGGGTCCCGCACTGATCATTATCATCGTAATATACATAAAATGGTCGTTATATTATATTATTTTATACAATCCCGCCGCGACGTGGTGCGTATTTATAACAATAATAATAATAATAATAGCATACGTTTGCGTCAAACCGAATAACATAATAATGTAGTACTATAATATACCTATACCTATATACAGGGTGCAGGGTCGTCCCAATTTCCGTGATCTTTCGGAGTGTTGTTAACCATATAATATATGTCTGCGTTTGTGACAAAGACGATGGTGATGGTGTTGATGATGATGATAATGATGATGATGATGATGATGATGATGATAATAATGATGTGTGATTATAATATAGCTCTTCGACACATTCGAAATGGAACCGCACCAAGAGTGCGCGTACGATCACATCACGTTCTACGACGGGCCCACGCCGGATTCGCAGACGCTTGGACGGTTTTGTGGCTCCAAGATCCCGCACCCCATAGTATCCTCGTCCAATCAACTGTACTTAGCCTTCAAAAGTGACGCTTCAGTGCAGCGTAAAGGATTTCTGGCCACTCACAGCACGGGTACGACCACTGACGACCGCGCGAGCCATCGCCATGATAATATTATGGCTGGTTGTGGAGGGGGGGGGGGATAATATATTGGGTATAATAAATAATCATCGCTAATATCGTTTTCGCAGTTTGCGGGGGTAGGCTGATAGCCACGAACAACGTGAAACACTTCTACTCGCATTCCAACTATGGCGATCTGAACTATGACAGCGACGCTACGTGCGAATGGACCATCGAAGCCAAAGCCAACATGAACGTGCACCTGACGTTCTTGACTTTTGAACTGGAAGATGAAAAGGATTGCATGTACGACTACGTGGAGGTGTGGAGTAGCTTAGACACGAGCGGACCGTTCTTCGGAAAATTCTGCGGACCGACCGTTAGTATATGATGATAATATTAAAACAACTACGTTTGGCTGCTATATAAAATAATATTATTATGCTCATAATATCATTTACGGTCGTGATAAATAGAATTATATGAATAAAACATAAACCGCATGGTCGTTGTTATATTGTACTTTTAAAATGTTAACGAAAATCCGTTTTAATGGCGAATACTCCAGCATGTCATGATATTATTTTGAGAGAGAAAAAAATGTAGTTGATCGTATATTACGCCAATAATACGTAGTTGAGTTACACGTCCTATACAGTTAGGTAGTTAATTTTGACCCATCCCATACTCCGAACCAGACCTAACCAGCGTTTTATCATTTTCAGAACCCGACGGATGTGATATCCACGAACGACGCTCTGTTGCTCCGGTTCAAGACAGACAGCACCATCGTGAGCAAAGGATTCTCCGCGTCTTACATAGCCGTAGAGTCGATGAACCCCAGCGTCGAGTATTCGTCGGTGACTGACGAAGACGACGTCGACTTGACTTATCACAAGGCCAAGAAGAACAAGAAGAAAAAGAACAAACCGTCGTCGTCGAACCAGACGAACGGCGATGGAGACGACGACGACAACGACGGCGGCGGTGGCGGTGGCGACGAAGACGACGACGATGACGACGAAGACGAGGACGATGACATGCTCGCCGTCAAGGGTCCGTGATGCAGATATGATATTATATGATAATATATAAACATAGTAACCCGGCGACGACGGACGGTTAAGAAGTTTCAAAAAAAAAAAACAAAAAAAAAATTCTTAAAAAGAAGCAAAACATTAGTTTATTATAATATTATTATTCAATACATAGCGATTTCTAGAATATTACCTCTACGAGACCCCTATTTATGATATAACACTATTATTATTATCGTGCGTGTAACAGGTGCCTGTCGTATATTATCATAATATTGTTCTTCAGATCATAAAAAAAAATCTGCACTGCAGTCCACTAGCTGTGTAACGTTATGATAATATTATAATCATATTATGTGCCAAATAGAAAACGTCCGACCGAATCGCCGTGTCACACGTCACAATATTGAAAATATAATAAAAAAATATATAGATACGTATCGATTTCGTATAAGATTTTAGCAAGTCGTTTTCGCGATCTCATGTAATAATATAATATTATATGTTTGATATAATATATCATAATTATTTTATTATAATAATATGATATACGCGCTCCTCGAACCCTACGATCAATGTCCCTTCATAGACACTGCTGCAGCACCCGTCGAAATCGCCACCAGCTCGATAATAATATTATATAGTTATCGAGTTTGTTATGATACAATATTGTATCGTATATAATAATATATCGTATGATTCCCTCCGCGGTACGCCAACCGATCGATCTCGACGCGGTTTCAATTATTTTTTTTATTTTTTTCATTATTACTACCTATTATATTTTACTCCTTTTACTTTTGTATACGTTTCAATATACATTTTTTTTTATCGACGGTACCAGTATTTTTTATTTTTTAAATTCGTTTTTCTTGATACGTTTGTAATATATGTATAGGTAATAATATGCGATACCTATACCAGAATGCGCGCACATACCGACCGCGGTATTAACCGGGTATATCAATGATATAGTATTACCACATTCCGACGATATTTCTAAACCTAACCTATCATGATGGCGACGTTATAGGAAAATAATTATTGTATAGGTATACCTGTGTGCGAAACAAAACGATTCGTCAAATGCGAATTATATATCTATGACAATGACGATGCCACGTGACGGAATTAATATTTATTATTATTATAAATATTATTATAATTATTAATATTATGAAAGCGCTTCGAGATCATCGGTGTATATATAGGTAATTATTATAGCGACGCGGATAGCCATATACCCACCACCGCAAGTCGTACGCGTTATATTACATAATTTTTTTTTTAAATTTAATCGTAACGTTTAAAAACCCCGCGTGTGTTGTTTCATGTGACTTAAAAATAATATCATTGTACCTATATAATATTATTATTATTATAATTTTACTATTATTATTATTATTATTATTATTATTATTATTATTATTATTATTATTACTATCATTATATTCGAACGAAAATGTTGATCATCGTTTATAACCAATAAAAAAAAAAAAAAATAATAATAAACAATGTAATATTATCCTGTGTTTTGAACGTCGCGTCGTCGCGTTGTTGTATTTGCAGGATCTCGTATACCTAAACAATAACATAATTATACGCGCACAACAATAATTATTACTGCTATCCATTTTTGTTTCCCGCAAAGGTCAGAAATCTTTTTAAAATCGTATACCTCGTAGTAATATACCTACCAACTGTTTTTTTTATTTTACATATACAATGCCTCGACTACAAAGGTCATTGGTCGCGGTTTGTGTATTGCATATGAAAATAATATAAAATTTTAAGTATATAGGTAATAAATAAAGATAAATTCATATAAAAAATACAGTGGAAGATTTAAAAACTAGATAAAAATAAATGTACATTTGTGTTTTTAGCCTATCAACTGTTAGTGTATTTCTATCTATCTATCTATACAAATAAAAATGAATGTCACTTTTTTCCGCATTCGAAATCTTGAAAAATATGGACATGACGAATCTATAAGGGTTCCGTTTTTTGCTACGGAACAATAAAATTATGTTTTTTCTGACGGCCCATTTGTGTCAAATTTACTTGCGTAAACATTTCAACTGGATAACGACTTAGTTTAATAGTTCCAAATTTTTTTCAAATCTTAGTTAATATCTTATATGATATTTTGACAAATAACTATCAATTGTACACATTTTTTAACATATTATTGTATATTATCTTTTAGGTACAAATATTTTATTTTTCTAACCGATTTTGCAAAATAGACGTTCTCGATTTCATGGTTAGGTACTTATCATTAATAATAATTTAAAATTAATAACCTGTAGATTTTAAAGTTGTCTATATTATTGCGTAGATTGATTGAAAAAAATGTAGATTATTGATAATTATTTTTAAATAGTCCGTATAATAATACGGATTATGATTTGAAACAAATTGGTAATTGATTATTATTTGAGAAAAAAAAATATTAGTTTATTATAATAATTTATAAAAACGATTAAATAATATTATAAATTATAGCCCACAATTTAAAAAATGTGTACCTATTATAAGGGCTGGATATAGCTATTATAGGCCCCGATATAATTTGTCGCTCATCCACCCTATCCTTTTTTACCATGAAATTAAGAAAAAATTTTAACTGTTGAAAATTTTTTCTGATATAGATATTGAAAATAAAATAATAAGAATAATTTGATCAAATAATAATTAATGGAATAATATTTATGCCTACAAAGTTATACGGTGAACTTTTCTTGAAGTGAACTCGTCAATTACACTAACGTAATTCATATAACAAAACTTTTTTGACTCCATGTGTAAAACAAAAATAGACAAAAACTATAATATAGGTACTTGAAACCTGAGCAATTTTTAATACGTGATTTACAAAAAATCAAAATAAATAAAATAGGTTCATTTATTTTTTGTTCTGTAGGTACAATCCATTTTCCGATTCCAGATGTTTTGAAAATTATAATATTTGTGAAATAGTTTAGATACCTATAAAGTAGTTTGTTTTTGATGAATTACAACAAAATGAAAAAAATATTTGATAAGAATTCTTTATTTTACTCGCGAATTTTCATCAAAATTTAAACTTCAGATACCCATAAAAATGTACTGTCAATTTACACTCTATTTTTTCTATTAATTCCAGTAATGAAACTTATGAAAAACATTGTAGGTATTCAATTTTCAATCTTCAGCTATTGACGTTGAAAATTTCAGGAATTTCTAACAACAAAATAATTTGCACATTTTTGTGATTTTTTGACGAAATTCTTAAAAACTCTAACTTCAAACGCCCATGAAAAAGAACTGTACATTTACGATCAATTTTTTTTTCAATAACTCACGAGGAAATATGTATTAAATTTTCAAGTTTTCGTCTAAGCAAAACATATTTTATCGAATATTCTTGAAAATAAACTTAACAAATTCCACAATTTATTATTCGAAAAATACTGGGATTTATTATACTTTCTGCCTCTCAAAGGTTGGTATCAGCTAAATTCACTTAATTATCTAAAAAAACACTGAAGTTGAAAATTGAAGCATTTTTTTTTCTTTAAAAAGTTTCTTTACACGAAAAAAAAAACAAATAATTGAAAAATCAATACATTCTTCGCTCCTCTCAGAATCTACAACGTTTTAGAAATTTAGTTAATACTTACGAAATTGTATTTAATAATAAATAACAGTAGTATTTTTTTCAATTAAAATAGGAGTACAGATTGAAGTACAATATAAATTATATAAATGGATCAAATAATAGTAATAACAGTGTGTTGTGTACATATAAAATAAAATATTGATATGTTTAAATTTTAATGGAACAGGAGTTTCATCTTTCAACGGTTAGAATAAATATATAGGTATTAAAGTAACAACTATCTTTCATACTAGTATCATAGAAGCAGGTTTATAATATAGTGACGTAATGAATAACAGAAAATAAAACATTGACACATTTAAACTTTAAAGAATAACATATTACATAACAATATAAGACATTTCATGACTAAAACTATATATAGGTCGTAGGCAAAGTTACTTTTTTGATTGTTTCAACTGCATTTTGACCGGTTATAAACTAAATAATGATTGATTGACCAAATCTCGATCAGTTTATTGTCAAATTATACTTAAATCAATATAACTTATAAAGATAATATGATAATATTGTAATATTATTATTATAATATAGCAAAGGTACTCTTTTCTGAAACGTGCATATATAGACTTAAAATCGAAATAATATGTCCGATAAAAAATGATCGTATACAAACCGTTTAAAAGCATAATATCGCGTAGGCATGCCACTAGCGTAGCTCGAGCTCAATCTAGGGGGGGGGGTCTTTAAATATTATATTATGTTTTTACGTATGTATAGGCTATAACGGTGATTAAAATTTAAAACATCACCAGTAAAAAATGGAAAAAAGTACTCTTCGTCGGCAACTGAATTTTGGTCTTGTTTGTCTCAGTGAGTGGGCGCTTTATCCTATAAACATGAACCAATACTAACGTTGGCAATAAAAGTCGTGTTTAATTATTACCTATCTAAGTTAAAATAAAATTCAGTTTCTCCACCGTTGCCACTGTCATATAGTTCAGATAATTTCATTATAGATGTACATATTTTCAACTAGCAAATTCGATGGACAGATCGGTATAGGTATATCTGAAAAGTTCTTAGACGATTAATTTATCTTAAATAGGCACCTACAGCTGTGTATGTGGACCGAGGACGCACTCGGGCTATGGAAAATTTAAAACTAAGAACGGGACACACTCAGGATATCGCCTTATTATCGAGATGTCATTCTTTCTTCGGCTGCGTGTTACTCGCGTCCCGTATAACGCGTTGCAGTTGTTACGAATTTTTTATATTACGGAAGGTAAGCTGTCAGGTATAGGTACTAAGTTACACAATCTCTTTTTTAGTTATATTGTTGTAATTCAAAATATTATTCGTGTGTAGTGTGTAAACGTTTAAAACATATTATTATATTTTCTACACACAATAAAATTTTAAAAATGCAATGCTCTCGTCAAAAATGTCATCCTACAGTAGGTATACACTATATATTGCCTATAAGTAACAGTAAATCAAATCACTTTAGTATAGCAATAACATCATAAAATATAATAGGTAATATGCCTAGGTATTATCTTCGCTCAGAATCGATTTCGTATGAAATGATTTATGGTCGAATTCAAATTTAACACGATTGTGTTACAGTGATTTACTCAGTTACTATATTATTATAATACTCTTCAATGATGATAGGTACACTTGACACCAACTGTACAGCAGACCGCTTTCCCCCCCTTTTTTTTTATTCTTTTTCAAATTTTAAATGATTGTGAGTGCCCAAGATCCCTTTTTATTTTTTGATTTGTGTTCTCCTCCCATTAGAAAAAATTGTATTGATTAAACTAATTAATTTTTAGTTTTTCATTTTTCATTTTTATACTATTGTACTTTGATATAATATTATAATATATATAATTTTATACAATTATTCTTAGAAGTTTGTCTATATGATCAAATAGATGGCAGGTAAACAATAGACTACTTTAAACAGCCCAACACATAATTTGAAATAAATAATTTTGTATTTATTGATTTTTTATAATTAATGTTGATATATTAGTGTTGTGTGCTCCCGACTTACAGGAGATGGTGACAGGATGGGATGATGTGTTATATATTAAAATTGTAAAAATATAAGACAAGTTAAATTTAAAATACTATTAGATTATTCGAATTAACGAAGAAAACCAGTGTCTTAGAAAATAAGTGATTGCTCGAAATATTCTCTGAGTCCCGCAATACGTCGCTAACGAAAATAATCTAAGTCAAAAGTAAAAATGTGACAATCAAGAACGAAGAGGTACAGGGGTGTGTACGTACTGTGGCTGAAATCACGTCTGAATAACGGGCCGCTCCCAGAGCTCCTATACAGTACTATCCCCTTTCTTACTAGATGCCTGGCGGACTGCGTCGTTGGTTCTCACGGTCCAGGGGGCCTTCTACAAGATGTGCCTTTGGTCAGTACTCAGTGCGGGGTGTCGTAAAATGACCGAGTATACCCGCGGCCGTCTCTTGTCACAGAGCCAATATCTAGTTCGTAGAATCTACTATGCTCCCCTAAGGTTTTATGTACATCGGTGACATCATCTTAACTATCTACGTGTTATCATAGTACATTCGATACTGTGTAGTATGACTATGTGTAGGGGCGGAGTAGAGGGGTCCGTACGTAGCAGTAGCATTTAATACAATTTTGTTTAAATAACTAGCCATTAACATTACAACAATTTAAAATATATATTGATATATGTATAATATAGTTATTGTCAGGGGTCGGAATAGTTATAGCTTGTAGCACTAAATACGTTACTTTTTAGCTCTTAAATATGCACTAAAAAATTCAAAAATATGCTCAATGAATAGCACGAAAAATCTAAAGATATGCTTTTAACTTGAAAAAAGCGGGTAGGTGGATGTCGCTCTGCTGTACAGTAGGTTAAAAGTCGGCCAATGTATAATGGATTGTATTAAACTTTAAATAAAAAATTTAAACTTTAAATATAATCATTGTATACGAAAAACGATTCTAAGCGGAGATGGTTTGTCAGTCTGGATATCTTATATTGTTATCATTTACTATACCTTGTAAGAATAGTATTATAATATTATTATTTTTTATTTGTTTTTATGGTGATAATTTATAAATAAAGCGTTTGAAATTAAAATCCCGTTTTTAGCAGTTTTTCGTAATTTGTCGGTGGTTTTTCCTGTGGCATTAAATAACTAGATATTGAGAAAATCAAAAATGACCTCTTTAAAGTACCATCTTGATCCAATATCCTTAAAGATAAGATATTATATGTTAAATTCGAAGCACTCCTTCTGGTAGAAATATTGTTGATAAAAAAACAAAACACCATTGTAAAACCACTAGGTAGCTTCCTCGCTCCGCTCAGAATCTAAAATTAATTAGAAGAAAAACGAAATGTAATTTTAATGTAAAAAAAATGGTAAATCCGAAAACCATGTTAGAATGTCTAGCAAGTTATCACCCGTCGAAGACGAAACCAAATTGAGCAATCCGGCGATATAGCGAGTGTATGCGCCGTCGATGTCCTGTGCTTTTTCTTATGTAAAAAGGGTAAAGTCGAAAAGCGTTCTTGAATGTCTGACTAGCAAGTCAGTCATCTCAAGTCAAAAGTGAGAATGAAGTTTTCATATTTTTTAGTGAACGATACGTGAACGTCACTCGTTTTATTAAAATAGAACGTGAACGTGAACGACGTTTATATTTTTAACGAACTTGATCGATTTTTAAGACGTTCAATTTATTTACCCTTTAATAAATATATTTATAAAATATATTAATTAATTATATTATATATAAGTCTAAATAGTATTTTTATTTTTGGCTTGAGTTGTATATGTTTATAGGCTTGTTTATAGGCTCGGTCAAACAGAAAGCGGGCTTCCCGCGCGGACACTGTAAAATAATACAAAGACCGCTTGGCCGCTGCGGTCCGCGTACCCATAAACCATGGCGGACGAAAAGTCCGGATTCATTTTTTTATTTCCGCACAAAAAGTCACCCTCTGTTTGACTGAGCCTTTTCAGCAGGTAAATGATTCATAAAAAAAATGTATAAAAAATAAATGAACGACCCAATGAACGCGTTCATTTTTTGAAAGAACGTGAACGTGAACGCGTTCGTTTGAAAAAAATCACGAACGTGAACGTGAACGAGTTCCTGTTTAAAGGTCCCCACACACCGCGGCGGTAAACGGTACGGTACCAATACGGTGACGGTCACGATAAAATTGCGCTCATAGTTTTATATGGCATCGTTCACATTGACACGATATTACCGGGCCGGTGAACGGTACACATGACGTTATTCTTTGTGCGGTACAGTTAAAAGTTATACAATGGGCGCTTGCACACTGCTGCTATATGAATAAATGATGCCGGTACGGTCTTAAATATCGTATCGGAGGACGGAATATGCGCCGGTATTTCTAGAACGTTGCATGCACAATTTTTACCAGGTACCGGAACGGTAAAATTAATATTATGCAAATCAAAACTCAAAATGCATACTTAAAAACCAGAGAACGTATACAGAATCATGTGTACCTTATCATTGAGTGTATACTGTATAGTGGGGTGGATTATTGAACACGAAAAAAATTTTGTGCATAGAATACGGATTTTAAAAATAGTTTATGATATTATATATATATATACATATAAATTATTATTTATTATTTTTTTTATTTTTATTTTTTTTTATTTTATTAGATAAAAAATAAGTAAATTAGATAAAAGAAGGTAAAAAAAAAACATGAATAGCGTGAGGAGGGAGGCCCACCAGTGTGGATACCCTCTAAAATGTATTATTTATG
>NC_042494.1:96675602-96676018 GCF_005508785.2 Acyrthosiphon pisum | reverse complement strand
AGAACGTGCTAGATACACGTAAACCGCATGGCAATTAAATAATAAAAAAAAATTACAATTATTTTGTGATAATTAGGTATACACAGGGCCGGATTAGTTAGGCGAGCTACCGAGAAAATTTTGGTGGGCCGGTTGTGTGAGTGTAAGTGAAAATAAATTCATGTTTAAAATACGATTGGCCACTTATAAGCTCGTAATAATTATAGACGTAGTTTTGGGCCACTGAATATGTAAATGGGCCGCTTATAGAAGTGAAAATCTCGATGGACATACCAATCCGGTCCTGGTATAGGACATACCGTACATATTATTACGTTGATTAATTAATTAGCAAATAATAAATATTATACAAACTTAATAAAAATGTGTTCAACTAACGTTTTAAATGACTATATTAATTGAATTTTAAAGTTGTA
>NC_042494.1:96672968-96675552 GCF_005508785.2 Acyrthosiphon pisum | reverse complement strand
GGGTAGAGCAAATGAAGGAACAGGGAGAAAACAATCTGTTATATACTATAAAATACAAGGTAAATATTAATAATTAATTTATTAAATTTAATTTAATAATATTTTTTGTGCGTCTTATTTAGGTGAAACAGATAAAAATGAAATTGTAGATATTAATGATTTTTGTTTAATCATAATGTATCCTGGACAGTTATATATAACTGGTCCATAACAATAAGTTTGGGAAATCGATAACGTTTCAAAAATGTGTTGTCATTGTATTTTTCAAACGGATCTTCCATATTACGAATATACTTAATTATACTTAAATGTATAATTACTGCATGTCTGCATACTCAACATTACTTAAGACAGTTTCCTCATTGAGGTTACGAAATAAATAATTGTAAGTTCGGTTACAAAAGTATAACATTAGCCTAAACTGTATTGTAGATTAATGATACCTATTATTGAACCTTCTAACGTCATAATAGGTACCTACCTTGTAGATATATCATACAATATTCAATAAAAAGAAAACAACTACTGTCGTTACTTATTATACATATTATACGTACCTACAATATACATTTGACTACCTTTTCAATAGCGTAAATATTCTTGATTTTGTAGTGTTTTTCATTATTAGGACGTAGGTACTTATTAATTATTATTACCTACTGAATATATGCATCAAATCGTTAAATTTTAAGAAAGTATTTGAACTTAAAAAAAACCAGGGCTTAAAACCGTAATCAATAAAATTGGTAATCGGCTCCGTCAGGAGCCGAACATTTTTGAAAACCGGTAAACGATTATCGTTTTACTTTGCTGGCACGGAGGCAGTCAGCAATGGAGATGTTGGTATTATACAATACTATCCTATATTCATATAGATTGCCTATAGGCTGATATTTATATATATTATTATATTATATCTTTGTAATTATTTTTATTTGGAAGGTCCCCTATCTATAGTAAGTTGTGGCATTGTATATAAATGTGTATATTTTTAAGAAACAAAGATCAATAAAAAATATATCGTAAATACTAAATAGTTGTAAATACTAAATTGACTGAGCCCCTATTCCATCAACTATTTCGTTATAGGAATCAGCGCACTAGAACGACGACGTTTATGACGGTATTTATAATATATAGCTATTATACACGTCTTATACCTATATATATATATATATATATATGTGATATTCACAATGGATAATTATTAATTGGGGAAAAAAATTTAAAAATAGCTGGAAAATTAAATTCAACTATAATGTAATCATGATTCATGACATAATTCAAGTATTAAATTCCACGAAAAAACCGTTAATTTTTTTGGTCGCGAATAGGTTTTGGTTATAAAACCGGGATTGAAAATATGAGATAACCGCTTTGATGTTAATATTTGGATATTTACCTTGATTACCGATAACCAATAACCGCTTCCAGCATTCCAAAACTAAAAGTGTTTATCGGTTTTCGGTTCTCAAATTTACGGTTTTTTACCGGTTTTCGTTACAAACAGGTTACCGGTTTTAAGCCCTGAAAAAGACTATTACATATTTACATACATTTGTAACGTTTGTTCACGTTTGGAAATATTATGTCAGCAGCATAGAACATTCTATGTCAGTAGTTTACTTAGAAAAAGTTAGGTACAAGGTATCTATTCATATTATAATCACATCGATGGTAAATATATTTAGAGTGTTAAATATGAACAATATTGTTTTAATTGTTTGAATTAATGAACTTTTAATTTCAATCGTCAGAACTAATGATATACATATACGTCTCAAAAATGGTTATGATTAAATGTTTTTTGTTGTGCATGTATAATACTATAATATAATATGTCTCAAAATCTACTAACGCTGGACAATAGGTATAGTAAATTATAGTACATAGTAAATGGCAGATCATAGGTAAGGTAGGTAGGTTGTACCTACTATGTACTCTATTCAAAACTTATGTGTTCGTCTATTTGTGGATGAGATTAATCCCACATAATAGAACGATAAATGGTGAAATCTAAAATAGAGAATTTTATGGAGATTCCATTTAAATTGTCGGTGTAACGAATTTTCCAGTAGTTACCTAAACAGATGGTTTTCAAAAAGTGTAAAAAAAACTAAATTATGACAACGAATTATTAATATTGGTATAACCACGCTTCAGGTATTAGATGAATACCATGCACGGTTCGTATAAAGGGGGCTTTCCCCTACATACGTACACGTAACATTTTTCGGATAAAATAGGTACGGTTATTCGGTAAAATTATTTTTGACTAGAATAGTTTTTGGATAAAATACGGTTCGGACGAAATACTTTTAGATAAAATATTTTCGTTCAATATATTTTCGGCGTTCTTGTTTTTTGATATTTGATAGGTCACCATAAGTATAATAATTACTACATCTAATATTACGTAAAACCCATATATATATATAATATTATTATAGCCCATATACCTAGGTAGTTTAAATCTTTATGAAACTATTTTTATGGATTATTAAAAATATTAATGACTCGGAAATTCATTAGAATAAGAATTTTGACCAAGATACACCAACATTTACCCAGAGTGCCTGGCGGT
>NC_042494.1:96655365-96671546 GCF_005508785.2 Acyrthosiphon pisum | reverse complement strand
CAATTTGACTATTGCCAAATGGTTTAAGAAGGTCGTTTACCTAATCGCTTATTCCGAATTTCACTATTCATATATATAATGATATTTATGTGTTGTGAGTAAACGGTTACTATCCGTTACATTGAGTTCAAAATGTATTTTATCAACAATAGGCACGTAAAATATATTACCTTTAAAACCAGTTTCAGAGTTTAACACTTTATTTTCAAAATTGAATTTAACTAAATGTTCTTGTTATTTTTTTCTTAATTTTTAAAGTAGGCTTATAGGATACTTAATATTTAATTTACTTGTCAAGTTAAGTTTTAAAGTTTGTCGACAGAATATATAATTCTGCCGAGGAGTATTGTAAGTTAAACTAAAACTGGGAACGTACTTGGGAATGTGGACGGCAATGCAGCTATTACTAGTCCACGACCCACACAAGTACTATAAGTTTGGGATAACTCCTTCTGTCTCCTCTCAAGCTATTATAATTGTTTAGCTATTCTGAAGTCCTTTGTAATAATAAGTTGCTCATTTTTAATTCAACTATTTTTCATCTGACTCTATACACAAGTTACAAGTAAAAGTTAAATTGTGCTTTAATTGCTTTAATTCGTCCATTATGGTTTTCATAATTAATCTGGCTGGTGGGTTATTCAGTATCTATACAATTATGGTTGAAACATATATTTCTAACAAAACGACCATAACATAATAACACTATACATATAATATATAGTATATAATATAGTATAGTATATTATACTCATTCTTAGTTCACAGTAGGTGGAATAAGTTTATATTGATATAGAAACAATGTGCAAAGGTATTGGTGGTTTCTGCAAACACAATATATTATAATGTTTCTGTGAACATGAAAAATTATCAAGTTTGATAAATTCCAATTATCACCAAAATATATTATTATTGTATAGGAACACCACAATTGTCAAATACATCAGGTTTTTTTTTTATACATTTATTCATAAAATATATAGGCAGTAATACATAACAATATAATTAATAATCAATAAGACGACACAGTGGTGGCTGTTATTCTTCGACGGCCGCGTTGGCTGCGATACTAGGATTGTTGACTACCTCACCCAGAAACTCCAACAGCTCCTTTCGGTAGTCATCAAAGTCACCATCCACTTCATTGATGGTCTGGTCCTCGATAACCCATAGCGTGCATTTTGTGTCACGGATCAGCCGTTCATCGTGAGATACAATTATGACACCTTTATTGCAAACGTAAACAAGATAAAATATGATGAGATTGTGCGGGTCGGCTGAAGCGGAAAATATATGAATAAATTATGCATATAATATCACTGACCTCCTTTGTAATCATTTATCGCTTCGGCTAACGCATCAATAGATTGAATATCTAAGTTGTTTGTAGGCTCGTCCTGTAACAATTAGGAAATGATTAGCAGCAGCCATGGTAAAATGATACTGTAAATATCTATTAGTTGAATTAGTAGCGTAAAAGAGCAATGTCAACTACCCAAATGTCAGCAAATATTTTTTTTTTTAATAGTGTTGTATGCATACCGCTTCGCTAAGCAAAAAAGCAAAATCTCTCATTTTGGTCAATATTTGAGATATTGCTACCTGGGGGTAAACAATGTGATTTTGTACCATTTTTCGCAGTAAAAAAAAGTGACATGGCGTTATTGTCATTTCGCTTATTTTCAAGACATTTTAAATAGCAACTAAAAACACATTATCTCCATATTTACTATTTGATACTTTGTAGTATATTCTGTGTCGCAACCACGGTTTTCGTTATACAGGGAGTTATGAGCATTTTCAAACATTAATATTTTACATACTAATAACTCACTTAAAAATTAAAATATCGTAAAAAACCAACGAGAGGGCACAGATAATATTGTTACCTAAAAGTTTTATAATAGGTCAATTCACTCTAAAATCAAAAATGACAGCATCCTATTGAAACTAGCGAACGAAAATTTGCTGTCGTACGTTTGTAAGACGGGGACAACACACGCGGGGTACGACGTCGTCTTAATCAAAATATTATTTATTTATACATCGTAATCAATACTATGACTATCTTTTTGTAGAAAATTTTAGTGTTAACTTGGTAGTGGATGGTACTTCCATCGAAAATTTTTAAAAATATAAGCGAAGGTTTGATTATTTATTTTTTGATCGAATAAAATGGGGGGGGGGGGGGGGGCTGCGTGAATTTACCACCCTTAAATTAAAATAGCGTATTGAGGTGAAATTAAGAAGCTCTAAAAACTGATAAGATTAAATTAATTTATGAAAATAATTGTTGAATACAATTAATATAAATGTCTAATTATAATAATAATAAAAAAATACTACACAATTAAAAATTAAAATGATCACAATTCTTAAAAACCTCCAGAGCACTGGTTTCCAACCTATGGTCCGTGGACCACCGGTGGTCCGCGAGACATCGTGAGGTGGTCCGCGAGACATACCTACCTACATAATTTAAAAATATTTCATTTTTCCTTTGGGGCGTGATGCAAAATTTGTAACTGTTTTTTCTCGACTTCCAACGAAGAAGGTAGTAACTCATTGGCGATTCTGACGGCGTTTATTTATAAATTTATATTACATAATAATAATAATAAAAAAAAAGGTCTTCCTAGTTTTTGTAAAATTGATGTGGTCCGTGACCTAAAAAATATTGTCGAGGTGGTCCGTGGTGGTAAAAAGGTTGGGAACCACTGCTCCAGAGTGAGGGATTTCAATCTTTATTTTGAAGTTTACTACATGGAACATATGGAAGACACCTTCATAGACGCTGGTGGGCTACGTGAAGTTCCCCCAATATAAAAGATATATAAAAGATTGGCTTAGTCTTAGTACACACTTAATAAATTATTATAATATGTGAAATGCCTCTAGTCTCCAGGACACCCACCACCCTTCCTTTAAACTGAGGTAAAAAGGGCCTGAGGGCCTCAAATAAAGTCCTTCGTCACGCCACTGACTGATGACTAGTAGCATTAGTGAAAGAACTTTGGTTATAATATGTACAATGTAATACATATAGGGCTAATTATAATAGAATGTTATTGAATTAAAATTAGTAAATGGCCAAAAGTAAGATTCTTACTTAGATTGAGATAATGTAGGTACAAATTAAAAAAGAACTCAACATTATTCTATAATATTGTACTATTTGTAATTAGAATTTTTTTCTCTTCAAAAAATTATTATTATTATTATTATTATTTTATAATAACAACTTACGGTACAAATATTTCTAAATAACATATACTTTTTATTGTAAATGTATTATTATTTATTACCTTCTATTTAAATAAATGTATTATGTATACTATGTATTGTATAACAATAACTGTTAAAACGTTTATTAATAAGTTTTTTTTAAATTTATACTACTTACTATTTAAAGAAATGTATTGGGAGTTAGGATGTGTCGTGCATCAAATGTAAAAACAGTGAAAATGATGTAAATTTATAAACAATTCTCAATATTATATTCTTTAATATTTTTTTAAATCGAGTGTATGAAGTTTTATGGTATGAAATGTAAAAAATAATATATTATAATATTCTGTTACTAATTAGTAATAACTATAGTGGAAAAAATAAAAATATAATTACTAAAAATTGGAATGTAATTAATAATGTCATGATTTTTAGATACATATTATATTGTAATTTTTAAAAACTATTGTAATATGGTCACCAGTCACCACTGATTGAAAACTAGGAATATGGCCTAACACACTTGTTATTAAAGCTATTTTTTTTTTTTTTTTGTAAATAGATAACACTATCAAATTATATAATTATAGTATATCCAATGTTTAATGAATAATCTAGGATATTTCAACAGTCGTTTTTTTATCTTCAAAGCAGTTATGTGTCAAAGTAGAATTTTAATTATTAAAATTGTAAGTCTCTTAGTAGTTTTTTTTTATTTTTATAGCCACGTAAGTAATTAATTCCTTTACCAAAAAATCTAAAAAATACATTTACACAGTTTATTTTTATAGTCATTTTAAGTACAAATTTGGACGAAATTACATATTAAAAACCTAGGATAACTATTTTAGTTATTTTGTTGTGATTGTATAATATTATTCGTGGGTACTTGAAACTTCTAAACTATATTATTATATATCTATGATAGTACCACGGTTTTTTGTTGATGTATAACGCGTTATAAGTACCTAATAGATATTATGATATGATTAATTTGGAATTTATTATAGGTACCTATTATATGTCAATTTTTTTTAAACACTACCTATAGACTATAATATAATATTATGTCTTATACCTAGACTGACATACCATCTCCGCTCAGAATCGTTTTTCTTATACAATGATATTATATCATTGAATTCAAATTTAATACCATCCATTAAACTGTGACCCACTTGTAACCTACTGTACAACAGAGCGACATCCACTTACTCACCTTTTTTTTTTTTAAATATGGTCTAAATACTTTATTTCTTTTTCAAATTTTAATTTTGTTTTTTATAATTATTCACTATTTTACTTTCTTCTTTAAGCTAGCCTTTAAACAAATATTTAGGAAAACACATTCAAAATATAAGTAGTAGATAGATTTCGGCAATCATGTATACCTACTTTTTTTCAATTTCTAGAAACTTCATATTAAATAGGTATTGTATAGTTTGTATAACATTTTATATTTTAGGTCAAATTCCTATATAATTTTTTTAAATTAAAATATGTGAAAAATGAATTTAAAATACAAATACAGATAACAAAATATATACATATAGGTCAATCCTCGGGTAAATCTGAATATGCAAAAACTGCAAAATTAATAATTGCCTCAATCTCTTACTTCTATAAAAAAAATAATTTTATATTACTAGCTGTGATGATTATTGAAAAACATGTAAGCTCCTATAAGTTCCTAGCCCTACTTTTTAATTATTACTGAGGTTATTCGCGTTACTTATAAATAAATAATATATATATTTATAAATTGAGCCTAATTTATTTTATAATTAATAATTATATATTTATGTATTCTCATGTTTTAATAATAATTTGATTGTTCAATAATATTGTATGGTCCAATCCAATACATATTATAGCATAAAATTATGATTTTAAAATATAAAATTTTATAAACAATTCTCAATATTATATTCTTTAATATTTTTTTAAATCGAGTGTATGAAGTTTTATGGTATGAAATGTAAAAAATAATATATTAAAATATTCTGTTACTAATTAGTAATTACTATAGTGGAAAAAATAAAAATATAATTACTAAAAATTGGAATGTAATTAATAATGTCATGATTTTTAGATACATATTATATTGTAATTTTTAAAAACTATTGTAATATGGTCACCAGTCACCACTGATTGAAAACTAGGAATATGGCCACCACATTTTTGTGTGATTCGCATAGATAATGATAATAAAGACATGGATAAAAAATATATTTTTTTAACTTTTTACCAAAACAATGAAATATTTGTAGTTCTCGTCCCTGTAAGTCTTATTAAAAAACCAGAATTATTATATCTCCTTTATTTCAGGAGATATCAAAATGGGCAAGTCCTCACGGATAATGCGATAAGTGGTAAGACCCTATACCAAGAATCAATAACCAGTGCCACATTATGTAACCATGATGGTAAATTGTAAAATGTTATTTTTATACTTAATAGCTGATATTCAGCTGCTGCAGGTGGGAGTGGGGATTAGATAGGAAGGTCCAAATGTCCAATTCGTATGACCATTGTACTTATTACTTATTAGTTATTATCGATTATGACCGTAATGGGTATCTTTAAATTAAGATTTAATCTGGTTTTTAATGTTGGGTTTGATAGATTGCCCAACAGCAGTAAATCGAGCGAATATTTAAACGCAAAGAAGTCGCTAACGGATTACTCAAATTAAATACTGTTAACGTTAAATCAATTTTTTTTCAATATGTTTATAAATTGGCTATTTTGAATTTAAAAAAAAAAAAATTAAATCAAATTTAAATTTTTTTATTTTCTGTAAAAAAAATAAAAATAAAAAGTTTATATTATACGTATAGTGCAAGTCTATTGAATATATAAAAAAAAAAAAAAAAAAATGAAAAAAATATTGATTAGAATACAAGTTATTGCAATTGTCAGTTCATCGTGAAACACCCTGAATATTAAAGGTATATCAATTGTGGTCACAACTTACATACCGCTGATATGTTCACCATCAATTTGATGTAAAACTGAATTATTAACAAATATTCTATTTATAGGCATGTTATCACAGATTAGTAAATTGTTGTTGGTGTACAAAATACAAATGCATCGCTGAATCATCATAATTTTGCTACTTTAATATCGTTGACTGTTTGTAGATAGTTTAATAGTAAAAGTAAAAATTATAATACTTAACATTGTATATTATATAAAATAATATTAAAATATTAATAAAAGAACAACATATTTTTCCCAATGGGTTTTTAGAATGAATAACATGGTCAAAATAATGCACTACAGTCAAATAAAGAAGAAGTTGCAAAACCCCATATGAACACAAACAACTGTTATTACAAAAACAAAGCGAGAAACATATATATTTTCATACCAACAAAAATGTACAGAAAAATAGCTCAGGCTCTTAGAAAAGTTATAAAAAGAGTCTTTTGGAATATATCTGTGGCAGAAAGAAAAATATTTGTGCTCACATCAGTGGAGAAAAAGAATGTTCAACGTAGAAGAGACAAAAGAGAGGAAATAAAAAAACAATGGTCTTAGAAATATATTCATTTAAAAACCTAGATGGGAAAAATGTAAGTGTTTGTAAGCATTTTTTTTCTAGCTACATTTGGATGTAAAACAAAGAATGATTCATTTATATTTAAAATATATTATTCAAGTATTGAGGATAAAAAAAAAAATGCCATAGTGTCTCCTATTATAGATAAGAATAATTATTCTCCACGGAACAGACTTGTGAATAATCCTTAAATTCTATAAAATCGCACATAAAAAAATTCAACCCATCTGTTTCTCATTATAGAAGAGCTCATGCACCAAACATGAAATGTTTACCAAATATTAGATTATCATATGATGCTTATAGAAAAGTTTTAAGAGATAATATCCTTCATTCTCCCTCTAAAAATTGAGCCTCGTTTTCATAAAACAAATTATTATTGTTTATATTCATGTTATTAAAGAGATATATCATGTCGCAAAAAATTACACAAATATCAATGTCAACTATGATTATAGGTTAGAATTTTATATTATATTAATATCACATGGTAATATTAGAAAAAAATCAAAAACAGATTTCAAATGTTTTTAAATTGTCCTGCTAGGTACAATATAATATTGTTTTGAATAGGTACTGATTTTTTTTCAATATTATTTATCATTTTTACAAGCACCCATAAAAACTCAGGATTTTACCCAGAGTTGAATGCTACAATATCACGGAACTCACCAGTATAATAACATCAGGAGCATTTAAAGTGAGTTCAGCCAGAGCGACACGGGCCTTTTGCCCACCAGACAGGTCCTTCATGCGGATGATATGCGCGTGGCTAGCCAGCCCGAAAGTACCCAGCTGCTTGCGCGCTTTCTCGTATGGCAAGTCAAACAACCTCATCAGATATTCGGTGGCCGTCTCTTCGGCTGTCAAATGTTCACCAGAATGCTGGTCAAATTTTCCGAGTTTCTGCAAAAAATGAGAGCGAGACAATTTGCGATTTCATTCAACTATCAATGAGTGCGTGTGTATACATACCATCCGATGGTTCATTCGCATTTCACCGATGCTAGGCTGCAACTCATTGGTCAACAGCTTGAGGAACGTGGACTTTCCTACACCGTTGGGCCCGACAATAGCTATACGGGAGTTGAGGTCAACGCCAAAATCAACGTTCTTAAACAACAGCTTCTGAGTGGGATATGCGAAACTTATATCTGTACAATTAAGTGTGGGACACAATATCAATCGATGTGACATTTTATCCTTTAATAATAATATTATGTCAAGTGAATTAGGTTACTGGAGACGACTCACTGTGTAGACCCAGTATAGGCGGCTGTAATGGACTGGGATCGGGGAACGAAAATTTGACGAGGTAGTCTCTGGGCTTTTGTAATAGCTGCGTGGGTCCAGTGTTATCATCATCGTCCATGCCAGCACCTTTACCTGTTTTGCCCTTGTTCTTTTCCTGTTTACGGCTCAATACTTCTATTTGTTTTTTCTCCTATAATCAAACAATATTTTCATTAGAGGTTAGCCCTGGGTAGCAGTCAGGATGAGAGTGGATATTGAAAAACATACGGCCTGCTTCTTCGATTGGCCCTTTTTTAATTCCTTCAGTCGTTTTTCCTGCTTATCATACTCCTTAATGGACTCTTTTTTTTTCTGAGAGTACATATTTTTAAAGGAATTGTAATTACATTTGTAATAGAACAATTTTTTCTGATCCAGGTGAATGATTTCGTTACACACATTGTCTAAAAAGCTCTGGTCGTGAGATACGACTAACAGAGTTTTCTTCCATCCCTGTAAGTAACTATCAACACTCTGTTTAACGAGAACCGTTCATGTATGTAATGTGGTGTGTTGACGCAATGATATTCGCATTAACCACCTCGAAGCGACTTACTTGTCCAACCATAGGACAGCGTTCAAGTCCAAATGGTTAGTCGGTTCGTCGAGTAACAACAACGTAGGTTCCAGAAACAGTGCCCGGGCAAGAGACACGCGCATCCGCCAGCCTCCCGAGAAGTCTTTGGTGGCCCGGTCCTGCATGGCCGCGGAAAAACCGAGACCGGCAAGTATGCGCCGAGCCCGGGGTTCAGCCGAGTCGACCCCGAGCACCTCGAGCTCGTCATAAACCTATGTTAAGAGAAAAAAATGGTGTCTTAGAGATACATTGCCAGATTACCAAATCCCACGGTTCCCTCCACTCAACCATTAATTACTTTGTTTAGTCTTTCTGTTATGTCTTCGCCCGTGCCTTTTTCTTGAGTTTCCTCAAGTCGTTTGCACTCAGCTAGCAACTCCGTACACCGCTTGTCCGCTTTAAGTACTGCTTGAACCGCCGTTGTTTCATCAGCCACTACCTCCTGTTCACAGTATAGGATGTCAATACCCGGTGGAATGTCGAAAAGCCGTTCAGAAATGTGTCTGAGTAATGTTGTTTTCCCGTGACTGTGCAATACATTGACAGAATGACATTGTTAATAGATGAAGAGGAAGATAAATTAATAAACTAACTAATATTGTCACAATGGCAACTATGAAGGTGATGTGGGTTTGTTACAGGTGAACATAATTACCCATAATTTATAAGCTCAGTACTCACCCGTTTGGCCCGACCAGACCATACCGCCGGCCGTGGGCAATCAGCAGGCTAGCGTTGACGAACATGTCTTGACCCTTGGCCGCGATGCTAAAACTATCGATTTTGATGTCGACAGCGTGCTCTAAGGCAACACGCTGATTTACAGACTTTTGTATCTGAGATAAAGAGAAATTGGCATTTAGCTCTGAGTGGCCGTGGCCTCCTTTGTTCGTCATCAAATTCATTTTTTTCTGATACTCCACCTTGAAAGAACAAACAATATGGTTATAACAAATCGAAACAAGTCCAGCGGTTATTGATAACTATTCAAATTATATCATGTGTACCTCTTTTTTAATTTGTTTCTTCTTTTTATGCGAGATGAGTTCATCCGATTTGTTTACGAGCGCATTAGATTTTAAATTTTGTTTGGGCACGTTCACTACCTCCACAAGTTGCTCTAATTAATGTGTACACGTTAATATTAGTGATGTGCTATAAATATAATATATAATATAAATAAAACTTTCGAACAGTTTGATAGACTATGCAAATAGCACTATTGAATAGTATTATTTTTTTGGACTATTCGAATAGTTTTAAAAGAAATATTAAATAATACTAAAAATTAAAATACTTAATACTAATTAGGTGACCATGCCGTGCGTTTCATACATTTACTATATCGGCCAGCATACGGGTTGCTTTCCCATTCTAGCTTGCTGCTGCCCGAGTAGCAATTTTTGTGTTTAAAGTTATTTAAAACTGTATTCTAATATCAGTGCTAACACTGTTGATCAACATTCATGAAAACAATAATAGCATTTTATAAGAATGGATGGCTAAAAGTCTCAATAATTCAAAGTTAATTCATTTTAGTAAATTTAAAAATGAAATAACAATGGAAGAAGACCTTCTATATAGGATTAATAGATTATTAATCCATATAAAAAAACAAGGAGAGAAATTTTGGAGTTACTTCAGAAACATATTTAGGAGTTCATATAACAAAACTTAAGGCAAGACAACATTGTTATTGGTCAGGTATTAATAGTAATATAGAAAATTTTGTGTTGAGTTGTAATATCTGTCAACAAATTTCTTATAATAATATTAAAGAGCCATTAATTCAACATGAAATACCCGAAATACCATTTTTAAACCTAGGAGCAGAAATAGCGGTATAGGCCGGAAAAAAATATTTTTTAATAGTTGACTATTATTTCAAATGGTTAGAAGTAATACCAATTAAAAGTGCAAATAGAGCTACTCGAACAGATTGTTGTAAGGAAATATTTGCAAGATTTAGTAATTCTTCAGAACTAATAGCCGATAATATGTCATTTGAAATTTATGAATTCAAATAATTTAGTGTTAACTTAACTGATAAGTATAAATTTAAAATAATAACGTCGAGCCCAAATTATCCCCGCAGTAATGGGCTAGCTGAAAATTGTGTAGGAATTGCTAAAATGCTGATAAAAAAAGCATTATGGAGAAAAAAGATTTACAATTATTTCTTTTAAACTATAGGAACACACCAGTTAGTAAATACTCCCCAGTGCAATTATTGATGTCAAAAGTTTTAAATACACAACTACCAATAAAAAAAGTAATACTAAAGCCAAGGTTAGTGAATGCAAAAGAGACATTTAACAAGGAAAAAGTAAAGGCAAAAATTTATTATAACAGATGAGCAAAAGAAAGAGAAGAGTTTAAGGTAAATGAGCAGGTCTCAGTAAGAGATATCAAAAACAAAAAGTGGATAAAATGAGTAATAATTAGAAAATTGGAAGTGACCCGGTCCTATTTAGTCGAGTATTTAGTTGAAATAAACAGAGTGAGATATAGAAGGAACACACATAATTTAAAAATAATAATCATAAGTAGAGCTTGGAAGTTTATGACCTTAAAAACAATAAAAAAATGACCTAAAAAATGCAAATGACATAAAAATGACAAAAAATGTCCTTAAAAAAGGACCTAAAAAATTACAAATATTAGTTTTAAATTAATAAAAATACATTTTTTTTTTTAAATATTTACTCTATTTTACTGTAAAATTCTATATAAATTTATCAAAAGCAACGAATTACTCAAAATAAGATATAAAAATGACAAAAATGTCCACAAAATTGTAAATACTTTATAATGCAGTAGTATAATTTTGTAAAAAAATTTAATTAAATCAACAATAAGTTTAGATGACATTATGTCAGGGAAACTTTAAAAAAAAAAAAATTATGAAAATTGATGGTAAGAACATAATCTGTGTTTGTATGATGGTTTTTTTTTAAATTATTCAGTTTTTAATGAGTTTTGAGCATTTTCAATTTATGCTATATTATTTATGCATAATATTTTTTAATTATAGTCAATTAAGATTACACAGTTTTTACGGAAATATCAAAAGTATTATAAAATGTATAAATGTATACTAATCCTTTTAATAGTACTCCATCATCACCTATAAGAGTTCATCCTTAGTGGTGAGATGAGCCATTTTACTATGTTATACTTAAGTGTGCGCAGGTCTTCTTAGCAAGGGAGGCAATACCTTAGCTAAGAGGTCCAGACTCCAAACAGCTCCCCCGATTTTTTCCCAGTTTGATATGAGGCAACGATAATTTAAATAAATCCTCATGCAAAATCAAGTATATGGTTCTATTAAGCGGTGATATTGTTCTATACAGTTAAGAGTTAGGTTAAACATAAAATTACCAAAAGAGTTCACCAAAGTTCTTTTTATAATATCTTTGACAATCAATAAGACACAATAAAAAAAAAGGTGGGCAAGTGGGTGTTGCTCTTCTGTACAGTAAATTACAAGTGGGTTACGGTATTGGATGGTGTTAAACGAGGTGTTAAATTTGAATTTCCACTAAATAAGAAAATAGCTACATGAGAAATCGAGTGAATGATAATATTGTAAAAAAATGAACTTCAAACGCTGATAAAAATTTAATTTGATTTGTTTTCAGACATTTTGTTTTTTTTTTTGATAAAGGTAGGAAAACTTATGAGGAATCTTGTATTACATTTTCAAATCTTAGATTTAAATAGAAATTTTTTTATGAATTTCTAACTCAAAATAATTTTCACATTTTCATAAATTTTACGTATTTTGTCTATATTTGAACTTTAAATGCTTATATAAAAAAAAATTGTGACTATGGATTTTCAAAATTTTTCATCTGTCTGAAACATTATATTATGAGCCTTCTATTAAATTTTCAAGTTTTTTTACGCAACAAAAAAATTTTTTTGATAATTATTTAATAAAAACCTAAAAAAAATGGGAAATTGAAGATGTCCGTAAACAGCTCAAAATAAGTCAAAGTATTTTGAAAATGCTATAGTGTATAGAAAATGCTAATATACACATTGAGTCGAAATTTCATATATCTACTGTAATTTGTTTTAGAGTTACACCAAAAACCAAAATCGATTTTGCGAATAAATTCCTGTTTATCCTTAATATTTCTTTTGTTTTTCACGACGCCTTTGAAAACTACTGGAAAACTTTTGACCCCTCATAGAACCAACTAGATTCACTTTTCTATCAGAAAAGATTCTGTAGAAGAAAATCCAAGCACTTTTACTGTCCCAAAAGGGGATGTCAGACAAAAAAAAATAAAAAAACACACTTCATTGTAAAACCAATACATTCATCACTCCGATCACAATCTATAATTAATAAATAAAAAAACATAATATGAACAACTTTTGAAATTTAAGTTCCATACGTCGTTTAACGAAATATGTAAAATATGATGGAGATAGGACTTAGGCGAATAGGGAATCAGGCCTACGATATGTTTGGAACGTTTTTTTACTCTCCTGAAAAGTTGTCATTTTGGTGTTAAGTGATTTGCGAATTAGGTTGATGATATGATAAGTCGGTATTATCAAAGAAGAAACCAGTAACCATAGTTGAAACTTGAAGGTGTCTTATCAATATAATATTATTGTCGATTTTAAATTATTATTAAATATTTACAATTTTCAAATAGGTACCAGTATACCAATATTGAACATAATATTATTATTATTATTTAAATATGTATTATCAAAAATTGGTAGGTATTAATCACAAACTAAGATAGTATGGACTGATGGCGACATGATGGGCGGGTGGTAGTGGTGCGGTTTGGTTTTAAAACATAGTTTCCGTAGAGAGGGAAATCTTGCAACCGAAGCAATCGTAGTGTTATTTTCATGAATTACCAAATATCAACTATTCAACTATGTTCCGTTCGTTCGCTGGTTAGAAATAGATAGCGTTTCAGTCGCTAAATTTCTCCCACTACAGAAATACCGTTGAATAACTTGACCACAGATATTAACACTGTCACCAGTCCATACTATCCTCGATACTATCTTAGTTCATGGTATTAATGTATAAGATTTTGGGGAAGCGAAAATTCTTGCAGCAGAGGCAGCTGTCTCTCCTGTCTCTCCCGTGCGCACACTTATGATGTTATATATTATATTATTTACTAATTTTCTAATTTCTTGGCCAATAAATATTATTATTATTATATTATATATTTATAAATAACAAATTTAAATGCTTCCGTGGATTAAATATTGGAAAAGTCCCAAAATTGATTATGGATAAAATATTTACAAATAATGTTGGAGGACAAAGTATCCTTGACAGGCAAAAGTCCAATAAATTAAAAAGAACCTGTAAGTCATCAGTTCTTTTTAATAGTTATAAGTGAATCTATTATTTTATTGAAATGTACGTACTAAAATTATTAAATACCTATTTAACTATCTATATTGTTCTGGATATTGTTATAGGTAGATGCTATTCTCAAAAATGTTAAAATGTCAGTCTCTTCTGCAAACAAAGCAGGATCAAGGTGGCTCAAATTTGCAAAAAACTATTAAAATTGTCTAGTTATAGTGTAAATTTGCTCATATTTGTGTGTGTTTAGAGCTTTTAAGTCCCTAAGTCTAGTTATAACTTTTACTAACTATTAATTAATGTAACAACATCCAAGCCTTAGTTATTATAATTTAATAATGGATTGATCCTATCTTTATGTTCCAAAAAGTTGATGTTCTTTCAAAACTGTTTGATTTTACCTATATGCATCATTTAGCATTAAATTGACCGCAAAGTTTAATCGCACAAGTTTTTGAGATCAATGTTGTCATTTTACAGTAGGTAGGTACATATTTAGAAATGGTAGATATACCTAATATTTAGTTGATTCAAACAAAATATGAAAATAGGTACATTATTATTTAATATTTAAATTAAAAATATGCATTAGTAAAAAATACAGTCACCTAACCTATTGTATACATTTAAATAATTGTATGATATAGGCATAACAAAATTTTTACAATAATTTGGTATAAATATTTAAGTACCTGCCTAGCTATAACCTATTTATCTACTATCTATATGATCTATGTTTATATTATAAATAATAAATATTATGTAAAATTATTAAGAAAATACAATAAAATCTGTTACAATAATAGCATTGTAAATACCTAGTACAATATGCGTGTACGCCAAATAATCCAAAAGATGAGAAAAAAATGAATTATTTTTATGTAAAATAAAATACATATAGGTAGGTACTATATTATATATTATTAAATATTTTACGTTTCAAAGAATGTTTGGTTTTACCCATAATACGAGTCTTATAAAAGATAAGTGTCTTTATGTGTTTTAGATAAATTGTTTATTTTATTAAATTTTAAATACCTACACACCAATAATCAGTGTTGAAGTTGAACGTAGTTTTTCATCCTACAAGTAGGTAGATTCATACAAATCGTAACCATAATTTTACGGAATCAAATATGAAACACACTTTGGTGTAGGTATATTACTTATGTTTTTTTGAATTAACATAAGTACCTAGGAATTAAAATATCAATTAATTGGGTGTTTGCAGTGTATAATTTACATTGAATGTACCTAGACACCTATAGCTAATTAGAAAGTAAATAAAGGTATTCTTAGTTTGTCTAACCTAGGTACTTTTTAGTTTACACATTTTCAATTGTGAACTAATTAGGTATAGGTAGGTGCTTAATTTAAAATGCTCATGACACGCGTAATTGTTCACTGACAAAAAATGAATATTAAATTGTTAGATTGCATAATAATATTATATATTACATATTATTATGTTGGTGCCTACTGCCTACGCTATACACTTCAAAATTACGAAATACCTTCGGTACAATGAATATTGTGTTATTATTCAAAATTTTAATATGCACAATATTTGGAGTGCGCGTTCGCATGCGCACTTGACGATTAAAAGTGCGCACAAGTCCGGTTTTTAGAGTTAAGTAAAATCGTTTGGTTTATAAAAAAATCATGATTACCTTGGTGTTTTGATTTTCCGAAGTTTGAAGCCATCTTCGAAGTATCCGACGCCACTCGCCGGTCTCTTGTGTTGTCTCTGCAAGTCTAGACGATCAGTCGGAACGGCGGGCGGGGAGTGAGAAAAACACGTTGGTCGACAAAACCGTTACAAAGTCACGGGGGCGACTGAACGGCAGACAATTACTGTTGTTCAACGAACGGCGTAACACGGTGGTGAGCAGCAATTTCGGCGTCTGCGGCGGACAATAGAAATGGGTCATTCGCGAACAAACTATACTCGGCTCCAAAAGAGAACGCACCGGGCAGTGGACGAAAATCGGTCGAAACTCGCGCATGGTAGAGCGCATGATAAAATAGATTATACATTAAGGCGGGTTCACAACTGCCCGTGTCGTATCGTGTCGAGCAAAATCCTTTTTTCTGATTGGTTCACCAAAATGTGATAATAAAATATGATCGTGTCGACCACGGTCTTAGAAGATAAGGTC
>NC_042494.1:96649971-96655265 GCF_005508785.2 Acyrthosiphon pisum | reverse complement strand
GGACAACTATACATTATCAACATTCCGCTTAGTGAGGCAAATCCATTTCAAAATTTGGCCGCTATACAATTGAGCGCTGCCCTACAGAATGATTTTGAGGTTATGGCATATATTTCTAGTTAGTAGTTCAAATTCAGTAACCACCACGATTAAAGATATAATGGTTGCCCAACGAGCATGGATTAGTCGTCTTTAATATTACTTACATGATAAGAACAATTCTGCAGCGCTCTATAACAGCAGTGGAATATTTATGTACTATTGTACTATATTAATTTAATAATATTACATCGTTTTCGCAATTTACAATAATTTACAAAATGGGCATGGTTGTGAATCTGAAATTTTTATTTTTATTTAATTTTTTATATATACCTACTTATCTATGGTTTTAGTGTTTTACAGGACTCCTTTTTTTTGCGTTCTTTTTAAGAATTTAAAACGAACAATAAGCACAATCTTTAATTATGACATAAAATAATAATCTAACCAGTAATTACAAAAACAATATAAATATTAATACAAATAATTATGTATTAACTAATTTAGAAAGCTTTTTCTTTGTTTTATTTAATTTTTTGTTATTTTGATTTTCGATGTAGCTGTACTGGCGCATTCTCATAACCAAATAGTAGACACAAATATCAGTGAGCATTGATGTTCGATGCTCTGAGCAAAGAAATGTAATATGTAATGTAATCAAACACATTCAATTCATTCGCAAATTTGGTAAATGAATTCTCTAGTGACTTCAATATATTGAAAAGATTACTATCTGGATGAGTTAAGTAACCTCTACTTTTTGCAACAACCAAGTCTGCCGATGATCCATGCTTAGTTGTGTTTATATTCTTTAAACCATTTATACATTGTACACATTTGGTTTTTTTTACCAAACGTTTTGCTATATATCTGTTAATTGAGTTTAAAAAAGTTATTATACTTATAGTATTACAAAAATAACTACTTTTTCTATTTACCCAGCTAAATAATATACTATACAATCAAAAACTGTAGAATCTGAATAATTATGCTCTAAGAATATATCATCTACATCCCAGCATTCTTCATCAACAATATTATTAATTTTTTCTTTTAATTTCTCAATCTTTTCAATTCTAACTGTAGAATTAGCAGTTTCTTTGATTATGTCCTTTAAATCTCCAATAGTTATAACTGGAATATTATCTGAAAATTATAATCCAAAAGTAAAATTCATTACATACTTAGGGCCATAGGGGTTATGTAAGTAGAAGTACAAATTCAAACAATAATTTAAAACTTACCTTCAAATATTTTACAATTGCCACTTCTAGGGGGTTTAATCAAAGAATGAACTGAAAGCATCCTGTACAATTGCAAAAATGTAGGACAAGAAGGATGATCATTTGGACCTGACACTTGCCGTATTATCCCAAAAAATTGCTATAATGAAATTTAAATTTAAATTAAATTTATTAGATTATTATTTTGAATGAATTGGCACTAATTAAAAGTATTTAATATTTATGGTTGTAAATTACTTCCAAACAATCTTGATTGAACTTAGCCGTCAAAACATATGCAAATTGTTTTTCATCTAACAAATAATTAACCAAATCTATTGTTGATTTTAATGTGATTTTGAGACCATCTGCTGTTGTTTTAGTTAAAAAATCATGTTTTTGAATAATTTTGTTGGTGAAATTGTTTTCCCAAGTACTTAACCATTCAAATGATTCATTTAAAATCTGAAAAAATAATCTAGGAATAGTTTTTACAATTTTTAAAAATATAACACTAAATATATAGTAATATTTTCATCATTATCATGCGATACATCATAATATTAAATATTAAAATCACAAATATAACATAAAAGTTAAATAGACAGATACCTACACCACAACACATAACACAACACAAACACAACATAAAAAAACCTCTAAATCTCGACTATTTTTTTTAATGCCTTCAGCGGGATACTTCCTATTTAGGGCGTCAAACATATTATTCATTAACATAGTAAATTTAATTGTTTCTTCTGCGTCAGCAAAACCATCAAATCCTTTATTTTTATAAAATTCAATTCCTTTGGCAGTGGACATACTAAATAACTGTGAAATAAGTAGGTATTATAAATTATTATAATATAATACCTCAAAGCTACTTTTTTTTTTTTTGGAAATTTTTATGTTTAGATTTACCTGTACTGCATATTTCACCTTCATTTTGGAAAGGTTGTTGAGATCAAAGTGATTTTTGGTCAACTTGGGACAAACTTTAAGATTTGATTTTGACTCTATTTTAAAAACATTTAGGTAATAGTCCCATTTTATAGGACTTTTTGATGGATGAACCTAAATAAATGTTTTAAAAAAAAAAAAAAAAATACATTTCAGAATTAATAGGTACATTAATAATAGATTGTTATTTACACATACTATGAGCTGTTTATTTTCAAACAAACGATTTCTTATTGTTTTTAAAAGATGTGGCGCATCAGAAAAAGCGAAAACTTTTCGAGAGCTATCATATGGATTTTGAAAGTAGTTTTTGAAATTTTCAGTACTGGAGTTAATCTAATTAAAACATGAATTATTTTTTTTTTAAATATTTACTACATTAGTTGGCAAATATATATGAATAATATATATTTATGTAAAATTACCCCTAACTGACTCCACATAGTTCTATTAGTACTGGCGCCATCACACGTGAGACCAACAACTTGTCCTCCAGCATCTTCCATCAACATTATGGCCCTAATTGTTAATTTTGCCAAATCAACTCCTGAATAATATATAAATTAAATTTAAATTATTGAATTTGATTATATTTTATTAAATATTAACCTTTAACACTCCCTTTGGACGCAAACACTGCAATAGGTTGAACAACATTGTCAGCTAGACTCTGCCACATAAAGACTAAGGCATGATTTGCTTTTTGTGAACTCTTATTCTCTAATTCATCACCAAAATCTTCTAACCCTATATATGTAAGTGTTTGACTATTTACACTTATACTTTCTCTTAGGAAGACTTCATCCAGTACTAATATCCCTTGTTTCTGTTTTTCAGTTTTTTCTGCCATTTTTTTCTTTAATAATTTAAAAAAGTTTTCATCAAATCCACATCCTATTTTGACTGCAAGTAAGTATTTTCTTATTGTATTAGTACAAGGTAAGGGTAATATATCATTATCCCGCAGAAATCTGTATCCACTGGGAGATCTAAAAACAAATAATTAGTTCTTGACTTAAACATTAAAAAAAACATTTTTTAAGTTTAGATGATTACCTTATTTGTAGAAGCATGCAAAGAAGCATCCAGTTTTCACTATATCTTCTTTGTTTAGTGTTTTTTACTTTTGCAGCTTTGAAAATTTCATATATTAAATCCGATTGGCATTTTGGTATATTATTATTTTCCAAAAGTGCTCCAATGTTTGATTCTTCCATTTTTTTCATTTGCTCTTTTATGGAGTTTAAATCATTCCGAAGAAAAGTAATTCTTTTAGTTGCTCTGGACATTTTTTTTTTCAACAAATTTTGTACATTTTTTATTTGTTGAAAACTTTTTTTTTTGTTTGGTGAAAAAAATATTCTTGTACTTTTTTTATTTTTCTCACGTAATTTTTTTTGTGTTGCTGAGTAGTATAAACGCCTGCACCACACACACATATCCCTAAAAATAATGTAAGTTATAATTATATGAAAATGATAATTTTTAAATTGTTTTCATATTTTTTAACCTTTGTTCAGTATTGTTTGTAAGAATCGTAGAGCATTTCAAATGTCTCCATATTCCAAATGATTCAACACATTGATGTCTGGATTTTATGTCATTTAAACAACTGGACATAGCACCATGACATACTTGGACTTGATCAAAAGTTTTAATTATATCTTCTAAGTGTTCGTAAGTTTGAATTTGTGTATCCAAAGAGTATCCAATATCTGGTAAATCTACTTTTTTCCCATAGACATATAATAATAATTGAGATTCTGTTAAAAATAAAAATTTTTAATAAAATTGATAATTGTTTCGAGTGAAATAAATATTTACTTTCAGTAAATATGATCTGTTTTTCTATGGATCTTATAAAATTTTCTTTAAATGGTCCAAGTTTATGGAAAGAAATAACCATTATTTTGTTAGCGGAACCAATATCAGTGTACCACTTATGGGGTTTATTTAATGAGTTAATTTTAGTTAAAATCCTTTGAAATATAGTAATTTCTTGTACCTAAAAAATAAGTAAAATTTTTTACATTTTAAACTGATAATTAAAAGACAATAATTAATGAATATTGTGTTTATGTAAAAATAAAGGTAAAATATTATACCAACCTTAATTCGTTTTGGTGATGGTAATAATTCATAATTTGATGAAATATTCTCAATTGAGTGTTTTTTATACAAATCAGTTGAATCATGACAATGGTCTTTTTTAATATTTGAAATTATATCAAATGTCTAAATTGATTATTTAAAACGTAGATACACACTTTTTATTATTTTAAATAATTGGTCATAATTATAAATAATACTTATAGTTTTGTAATTAAAAAAATAAACTCACTGTAGGTAACATGGAATCAATCCTTGAATCAATTATTCCATTTTTGTTTTTGCTATTTGTATCGGGTGGTACTACATTGTCTACATTTGGTTCAAAATTCTTAAACAGTTTTTAAACAATAAATATGTATACTAAATTAAAATTAAAATAAATTATTATATTTTATTCAAAATAATCATTACTACTAATACTGGTGGTGTACATGTAATTTCGGGTAACTCAAACTTAATTGGTACTGCGCCTATACAAAGCTTTGGGCGCTTTAAACAAATCTGAAATTTTTTTACAATGTACTTAGCTTTGTAATAAGAAAATTAAAGAAAATTAAATTTTCTGTGATCTATACAATACAGTATGTCCCAGAAGTCCCGTATCACCCTTAGTATCTCCGTGGAAAATCAATATATTTAAATGCAATTTTTTTACAGTAATAAGTATGGAAATTCTGATTGAATAACATAATATTAAATTTTTTTTTTTCAAAAATTCAAAAATTATCAAATTTTTTTTTTTAGGAAAATAAATTTATTAAATTTCCAAGATAGCCATTTTGTTGATCATATTTTTTAAAACAATTCAAAAAAAAAAAATATTAAAATTTAATGAAAATCGCTCAAGTTAGGGCTAATTATTATTTTTAATTTTAGCAGAAAAATCAGCGTGATTGTAATAATAAACATGCAAACCGTATTTTGCTAATGCCGTACGCATAGGTAACATAACTATTA
>NC_042494.1:96636804-96649921 GCF_005508785.2 Acyrthosiphon pisum | reverse complement strand
TATAGGTATCACTAGGTAGTAGGTCTAAAATATATTGTAAAATATATCATATTATGAATTGAATATGGTTAAAAAAAAAATGATAACTGTTATCAGAGATTAAAAAAAAAAAGTAACGTTATTTGTAACGCACTACCACGCACTACTTTATTTATGAAAAAGTAACGTAACCTGATAAAAATAATTTTAGGTAACGCAAATGTAATTTAAATAAAAATATGTGAAGTAACGAGTAACGTAATTCCATTACTTTTTAAAAGTAATTTACCCAACACTGACGGTATCTATACTCAATGACGATCATAACGCCAGCGATGAACGGTTTTGTACCTAGATTAGATACAATACTCAGGTTGTGTTTTTAATTAAATATTTAACCACCAATACCTATAGGCTATTTACTCATAGCAACTGACACGATTTGTGTGCTTAGTTAAATAGTAAATATACATAGGTACCTAGGTACTACCGTTGTCGATGAACAATTCTGTACCTAAAGTAGTGTATAGTACATTAAATTACTGCAAAATTTGTGTGCTTGATTAAATATTGAATGACCAATATGGGATAATCATACCTATATCAAAACTATATAATATTATATATGTGTTGGCGGCGTGTTGCAGTTCATAGGTACTCAATAACACCGCCAAACACCGTCGATGAACAGTTCTGTACCTGTATTACACATAGGTAGTGGTTGACCAGAGCTTAAGAAAAATGTATTATCACGAATAAAGACAAAACAATTTGTGTACAATAATATAATGCAGTAGGTATTCATTGTATCAAAAAAAAAAAAACAGTATGTATATGTCCGAAATTGAACCCAATTTCGTGAACGCTAATTTGGAAGCAGGGTTGCCACGCTTTACACAATAAAATAACGTATAATTGAAGTTAAAAATCTCGTATTTTTTGCAAAATGATCATACAAAAATGTTATTAAAAATCTCGTATTTTTAGCAAAATTATCGTACAATAACAATTACGGATAAAATAATATGTTAATATACTAGACAGTCCTTAGATCATAATATGATACGCTGTGAACTCCAGGAACGGCAGGAACACATAGCGACCCCCCGCACTTTGCTTGTTGACATATATTCGTGGCCGTGATAAGCTGCTCGTTTCCACTTTCCAGTCCATGTTCGTAAGTAAATACGATAAATCACATTTATCTTTGTCTATAAATTACTTGTATTTATTGAAAATGTTGGGGAAATTAGTATAAACCTTTTTTAGTTTACCATAAAAATAAATTTTCCATATTATAATTGTCAAATATGTTTGCGTGCACAAACTTGAAAATGTCCCTTAATTTCAAATACTTATTATGTATATAACCAGATATCCACGGGTATCGAAAGAAATAAACTTTACGAATAGAGCACATACGGCGATTGGATGGATGAAACGAATGGAGGAATAACGAAAAAAGCGATAGAGGTGCCGACACACTGCGGCGGTAAACGGTACGGTACCGATACGGTGACGGTAACGATAAAATTGAGTTCATAGTTTTATATGGCATCGATCACATCGACACGATATTACCGGACCGGTGGACGGTAGACACACCGATAATCTTTGTGCGGTACATTTAAAACCTATACACATGGGATTAAATGGGCGCTTGCACACATTGCTGCGATATTATGCCGGCACGGTCTCAAATATCGTATCGGAGGACGGAATATGCACCGGTATTTCTAGAACGTTGCATGCACAATTTTTATCGTGTACCGGAACGGTAAAATTAATTGAATGCGAATCATAACTCAAAATGCATACTTAAAAACCGGGGAACAGACACATAATCGTGTGTACCTTATCATTGAGTGTATAGTACTGTAGATTGTGTAGTAGGATAAATTATTGAATACCTACGAAAAAATATTCTGTGCATAGGAGATGGATTTTAAGAATGATTTATATTATGATAATATATACCGACGCTAACGGGCTAACATTAATTTCGTAGTAAACATTTAAGGTAGGTACACATTTATAGTTAACAACATTGCAACAACCTGTTGCTTAAGCTAGGTAGGTAAGTTGATAATATTCAAATCTTAATAAGTAGTATTCAATATATTATATAAGGTTCATCAGTCCGCTATTTCTAAGAAATCTAGAATTCTCAAAAGTTCGAGACTTATAATTGTCCAGCCTGCTTCCAGGAACTTAGCTAATGATCTAAATTGAAAATATAATACTTTGATACAAAATGTGTGGAAAAGTATTTAAGGTGGTGCCAGTCGGTCAAAAAAATAACCGTTTTAAGACCCTCTGCTCTGACAAGATTGTGAGATTTTAGATGGTCCGATTTTAATGCTGTAAAAATAATAACATTTCTTAACATCTCCTGTAGAGAGAGAACGGTCGGAGCTTTTTTTTAAAGTTAGAACTTTTGACAATATAATAATATTATACAATATTCAGTTTTTACTACATTTTTGCTCAACCATATGTATTGAAGAAATTAACATTTCTAAAAAATTCTTCGACCGTTCTTTATAGGACGTGTTAATAGTTGTTAGGATTATTACAGAATCGAAATTGGACCAACCTAAGTCTCACAATTTTGTCAGAGCCGAGGTATGTTTTACTCAAAAATTAACTGTATAGTTTTTTCCAATTTAATATATTGACATGTGCCTGCGAGAGCGAGAACGCTGGTTCTTAGAATGTATATGCGGGTCGCTACGCGTTGACATACACTGTGGGGGTGCGACTCGTTTGCGCACATTTATCTTTTTTACGATACGTTTGCGCACAAAATCACGACTCGTTTGCGCACACATATTTTAGGTTTAAATGATAAAGGTACAACTCGTTTGCGCACATTTACCTTTGAGCAGAACAGCACATTTTCCTTCTCACTTTAATATAGGCTTAGGACCATCTGTTTTGTACAGGCGTGATTAAAAATGTGCATGCCGTGTGTGTCTGTTCTGAATAAATATATAATTATTATTTATTATACTATTAATAAGAAGTAATAGTAGTCTTTTAGTTATAAAATTAAACTATTAATAAGTTGTAATAGTAGTCTATTAATTTTATACTAATTTTGAATGGTGGTATTTAAGTCCGATTTTCTGCATATAAGTTGAACGATCAATAATTTTATTTTTATATTCATTCCAAATATTTTCCAATTGCATTTCCTTATTAATTGTCTCTTTTCTTTTGAAGTTTATGATTTTGTTGTTTATCGAATTAATTTTTAAATCAGTTTCACTTTGAATTCCAATAATGACGTCGATTACTTGATGTATGTGTGGATGAGCAGTGTAAAACTGACTGTTATAATGTTTGTGATCACTTTCCGCACCATTAGTAGTCTTAGGATTATTAATAGGTTCACAAGCCCATAATGTTGGAGGAAAATTGCTATCCGATGTTATGTAATTTTCTAAAATATAATCGGAAAATATAGAAGTAGTAATAAACTTAGTACTTGGTGCTATTGACATAAGATCACAAAATCCATCAGAAACTTCTTCAGGGGGTAAATAACTTAATCCAAAAAAATATTTTATCCATTTACCAATTTCAGAGTCATTGTTTAAGTACTCGCTCGATAATATTTTGTGTTGTTGAATATGTCTAAACCAATTTTGTCCTAAATGAAAGTTACAACATGCAATTTTGCAGTTGGGAAAAATTTGTAATACTGCATTATGCATTTATGCGCAGCTTTTTCAAAGTCTACATGAAAATTGATAAAATGTATTATATTACCAGTAATTTGAATACATATATTTTGTAACGTATTCCACATATTGATGTAAGTATCAGTATCCATTCTCAAAAACTCATTTCCGAAGTGAAATAATGAAATCTTGTATAATCAAGAAAACACGGACTACAGAGACCATAGGAAGAGAGATCCTATATTTGATGTCGAAATAAGTGCGTTGATGGGAGGCGAAAAGGGCCAGTCGTTATCAGAGCTCGTACACTAATAAATTTGCTTAAAAATCTTGCTACGTTGTATTTTTTGCTCAATGAAATTAAATTTCCTTTTAAGATAACATAATTCATGCGTAAATTCACGTATTATTTATTTATTATAATATAATTGTGATGTACAATTTCTTTAAAATTTATAATAAGACAATTAGGACATTAGGTACAAATATCAAGACTTTTATTATGTATTATTGGCTGCACTATTATTATACCTACAGCAAAAATGTCTGGTGGGTAGGTAAGAGCTTATTAGTTATTAGCAAAAATATTCAAATTAATCTTACATAGCTGTGTGAAAAAAAAATTATTGAGAAGGTATGCACCACAAAACTCCAGAAGCCGTGCCTGATGATACGTACGCACCACAAAACTCCAAAAGCCGTGCCTGATGATACGTACGCACTACCGCAGCAGTGTGTGCTAGTTTTTACTGTAAACGTTCCGGTACGATATTTTACCGTCCGGTAACCGATATCGTTACCGGATCAGTGTGCAAGGTACCACGGTAAAAATTACCGCACAAATAAAATATTGTTTACCGTATCGGTACCGTACCGTTTACCGCCGCAGTATGTGGGGACCTCAATAACGACCGACGGCCGGCGTCGATTCCGATTCCGAAGGCTATAGACCGATTTCGCGTACAAGCCGCATTTTGGCGGCTTTGAAAACAAACGGACTACGCGAATAGAAGATTGTCACGGGGATGAGAAAAGGTGGAAAATGCGAAAAACGGTATAAAAAGAGTAATATTTTTCGAAAAGCGTTAAATATAATATATATTATCAAATTTGAAAACGGATAACGAGAAAAACGAGATAACCGATACTCGTAGGCACGGACCACGATTAAAGATATAATGGTTACCCAACGAGACATGGATTAGTCATCTTTAATATTACTTACATGATAAGAACAATTCTGCAGCGCTCTATAACAGCAGTGGAATATTTATGTACTATTGTACTATATTAATTTAATAATATTACATCGTTTTCGCAATTTACAATAATTTACAAAATGGGCATGGTTGTGAATCTGAAATTTTTATTTTTATTTAATTTTTTATATATACCTACATATCTATGGTTTTAGTGTTTTACAGGACTCCTTTTTTTTGCATTCTTTTTAAGAATTTAAAACGAACAATAAGCACAATCTTTAATTATGACATAAAATAATAATCTAACCAGTAATTACAAAAACAATATAAATATTAATACAAATAATTATGTATTAACTAATTTAGAAAGCTTTTTCTTTGTTTTATTTAATTTTTTGTTATTTTGATTTTCGATGTAGCTATACTGGCGCATTCTCATAACCAAATAGTAGACACAAATATCAGTTAGCATTGATGTTCGATGCTCTGAGCAAGGAAATGTAATATGAACATTAGTTTTAAAGAAATCTTCACATGTCTTATCAAACACATTCAATTCATTCGCAAATTTGGTAAATGAATTCTCTAGTGACTTCAATATATTGAAGTCATTAGAGAATTCATAACACTAGATTCAAGTTAGGGCTAATTATTATTTTTAATTTTAGCAGAAAAATCAGCGTGATTGTAATAATAAACATGCAAACCGTATTTTGCTAATGCCGTACGCATAGGTAACATAACTATTACTCTTAGAAATTCACAATAATAATGAGCCCTAACTTGGGCGATTTTCATTAAATTTTAATATTTTTTTTTTTTTTTGAACTGTTTTAAAAAATATGATCAACAAAATAGCTATCTTGGAAATTTAATACATTTATTTTCCTAAAATACATTTTTGATAATTTTTGAATTTTTGAAAAAAAAAATCGAATATTATGTTATTCAATCAGAATTTCCATACTTATTACTGTAAAAAATTGTATTTAAATATATTGATTTTCCACAAAGATACTAAGGGTGATACGGGACTTCTGGGACATACTGTATAGTAGATCAATAAAACTATTACTGTATATTTGCTGACTCCTTGTCCAGATACCCATGTGTGTAATATGTCTTCATTTTTAAAATGGTATTGACATATCCTAGATTTGTCTTTTAATGTAACGCCTAAAGCTTTCTCCCATTTAACTTTCAAGGAAATTTCCTTAGGTACTCCAAACGTACTGGGGTTTAAACCTTTATAAGAGCAGAAAGATAAACAACACTTCATTATTTTCTTTGTAAAACACAATACCTATTATAATGTAAAAATACTTAAAAAATGTGCATGAATTAATTATTTTTAAAATTATAAAAATAATAATCACAATTAAAAATTAAAATATACATTTATATTATATTTATATTTTTATTATTAATGGTTTATCACGGATAGAGAGCGCACTAAGTTAGTTCCACAGCTGATTCTGAAAGTGATTTCCATTGCCATGTGTCATGTGATATCGCTTGTGACATAGCCCGTCGGGCAACCATTATATCTTTAATCGTGGCACGGACTAAGATAGTACTCAGTGTTGCCAAGTCAGCCATTTAATAGCTAAAACTAGCATTTTTTAAGGAGCCACTAGCCACTGAAAATTACATCTAGCAGGTAGCCACAATTCTAGCAATATTTTTTAATTTCATATTAAATAACACATTTTCTAGCACTTTAATTAATTTCATCAGATACACAGTATTTAGTAATAATCAGTAATTACTAATCACTTATTATTATTAAACGTCCGTGGACTGTGGAGTATTGAGATAGATAAGGATAACAATTAATAACAATATTATCTACAACCACACCACTGCTGCAGCTGCTGCTAGCTACACGAAATAGGAATATCTTCTTATCTTAACCGTAGTCCGTAACCGGCTTGTTGATTGATTTCTGACTTCTTGATTGTCTTCAATAGTTCTATGCTCCCTATACAAACTACCTTTACAATACACATTTCAACATTTGTGAATTGTCAGATATAAATATAACAGGAAATAGGAATATCCTAGAGCTTTATTCTATCTTCAACTTCTGCTAGTCAACCTTTTCGTCGCTCACGAGTCTCGTCTGTTTTTTGATGATTGTTTTTAGATGATTACCAATAATTGTTATCACTTATCATATGTGTTATTTAAACGTATTTAAAAAAAAATTTTTTAGCCATTTCTAGCCGTTTTTTTTGATGTCTTTGACCATTTTTTGCTAACAATTGTTGGCAACACTGATAGTACTATCTTAAATCATGTCGTAGGGTGATAGAAGCGGTGCGGCGTTTTGAAAATGTAAACATACACCACTAAGATAAGAGAATTATACGTGTTTTGCGTCTTCCGATTGCCAGACGCCCAGACACCAACTTTGTTGTATGTTCATTGTTGACTGTTTCCACTTCATTTTTTTCTTTATTAGGCAGTTGCTATATTTTGTTAAATACTAACGTGACTGATATTTATGTTCGTGTGACTACTGGTTCCAAAAGGAAAAAGACAAAACTTTGCGATCTGCACAAAGCCGCAAACACGTTTAGAAATATCAGGCTAGAAGGGCAGTAAGTAGTAATTATTTTGTACGTTTTAATAGATATATATATATATTTTTTCAACGGTTAATAGGTAGCATGGGAAAAAAAATTGAATACCTTCCTACCTAACTCAACGCTTACGCAGGGCCGACCTTAAATATAATACCACAGAATAGATGAAATTTTTAAGAGATAGAATTTCATCTATTCTGTGATAATACCACAATTACTGGATTTAAAAATTTTACATAATATCAAAGTTTAAAATGCTGCCCCCTAATATTATCTAATTATACACTTAAAATGGACACCCCGACACCCGGCGCGGTTATCTAGGTAATCACTGTTTAATGCTTATGTATACTAGGTAATATAACTATCAGAACAACTTACCTAGTTCTTCATATCTTTCTATTGTGTTTTAATAAAGTTAAATATGTTTTTGTTTTCTATTGATATATGATTCGTTATTGCAACTATATAATAATTATAATTTATCTTAATAATTTTAAATATAAATTTACTTTTGATTTGAGTTGAAAATAGTAGTGACGAACAGTGCGAGCATGTGGCAAAGCCCACTATTAACAACAATATTACTATTATTTTTCAAAAAAATATTTAGTGTAACACATTTGTATTGTTTGGGTACCTACTTAAAATAAAGTGTACTTAAAACACGCGATTGATTTCAGTTTTTTAATTGTTGGTACCAAAATGTTTGTTCACTAAAAAATACATTTTACTAAAATATATTTGGCCTGAAATTCCTTCTTCCCACCAATCGACCAATTTTACTTAAAATATACATAATTGTAATGGCTTATGTTCACAGTAATTAAGAGAAACTAAGTTGGACAAAATTCAGGATGAAACCTTTGAGAGCATCTATTAATGATTCTGCGGTATATTCCAAGTAAGCAAATATTACACTATTAGGAAGTGAAACATTACAAAAGTTCAATAATTTATTTAATTAATACATTGTAACTGTAATTAATTTTTTGCAATTTCTTTTAGTTATGATATTAATGTGCACAATATAATGAAGGATATAATGCACAGTTCTAGAAAGCTGACTATTCCACTTATTAGATGCGATGATCAAGTATTCAATAGAGTTATTAAACAAGAACTAATTAAAGATACAGACAATAATGAAGATAATCAACTATCACAATTTCGGTAATAATTTTATTTGCTTCATAACATTATTGGTATCTTAATACAAGTTTTATAAATGGAGTAAGAATTGTATAAACTTCATTGCATAATATGTCATTTAATTAAAGTAACATAACTGATAAATAACTATACTTAATAATTAATTTGATAGAAAGTATAATAGAAATAGAAGTCTTCCTATTGTCGCTACTAAAATAAGTTATATTATTAATTACCTTATTACTTAGGTTAATATTTGGTTAGAACGTTATTTAGGTATTTAAGAGATCATGGCACCAATGTCTGTTTGTACGTCAAACTGTGATGTCTGGTAGTGAACAGTTTGCAAAAATTAACTGCTGATCATAGAAAATTAATTAATTTATTGAGTTTGAAGTTACTTTTTTTTTTTAATAGTAAGTTAATGAATTCATTTGCAAATAAAACAATGTTATATATAGGTAAATTTTTAGCACTTGTATGCTTGTGATAGAGCTAACGAGAGCTTAACAAGTATTATACAAATTTAAGATAAAATTAAAAACTTATGCAAAGATTTATTTAATTAATACATTGTAACCGTAATAAATTTTTTGCAATTTCTTTTAGTTATGATATTAATGTGCACAATATAATTCACAGTTTTAGAGAGCATGATCAAGTATTCAATAGAGTTATTAAACAAGAACAAATTGAAGATACAGACAATCATGAAGATAATCAACTATCACAATTTGGGTAAGATTGTATATACTTCATTGCATAATGTTACTTTTAATTAAACTAACCTAACTGATAAATAACTATACTTAATAATTAATTTGATAGAAAGTATAATAGAAATAAAAGTCTTCCTATTGTTGCTACTAACAGAAATTATTACTAATTACCTTATTACTTAGTGTAATATTTGGTTGGAAAATTATTTAGGTTAATGTTATACATAGGTAAATTTTTAGCATTTGTATGCTTGTGATAGAGCTGACGAGAGCGTAACAAGTATTATACAAATTTAAGATAAAATTAAAAACTTATTCAAAGATTTATTTAATTAATACATTGTAACCGTAATTAATTTTTTGCAATTTCTTTTAGTTATGATATTAATGTGCACAATATAATTCACAGTTTTAGAGAGCATGATCAAGTATTCAATAGAGTTATTAAACAAGAACAAATTGAAGATACAGACAATAATGAAGATAATCAACTATCACAATTTGGGTAAGAATTGTATTTACTTCATAATATAATTGGTACCTTAATACGAGTTTAACAAATGGAGTAAGAATTGTATATACTTCATTGCATAATATTACTTTTAATTAAACTAACCTAACTGATAAATAACTATACTTAACAATTAATTTGATAGAAAGTATAATAGAAATAAAAGTATTCCTATTGTTGCTACTAACAGAAATTATTACTAATTACCTTATTACTTAGTTTAATATTTGGTTGGAAAATTATTTAGGTTAATGTTATACATAAGTAAATTTTTAGCATTTGTATGCTTGTGATAGAGCTGACGAGAGCTTAACAAGTATTATACAAATTTAAGATTAAATTAAAAATGTATGCAAAGATGTAAAAAAAAAAAAATGGAAATATGTATACAGAATTTTCATTTTACAAGATTATCAGCTCTTAGAAATAAATAAATTTTACTAGAATATTGTATCAATTTTACTAAAGCTATTTTAAAGCTGTAATGATTGTTTTATTGATATTGGATATTATTAATATTTACATATTTACATAATATCTCAACTACCGTATTGATCCGTTGACCTCCACACGTATATTTCTATTCTGGTGCCACAAGCCGCGTATCTGCTGATAACATAGCGGGAAAATAAGAGCAATAAAAGTAAATGAAAAAAAGTGGGAAACAGAAATCAACTGCAAGGAATTGGCATTTTCTATGGCCGTGATAAAGAATATAGCGGTGCCTCTATAGCCAAATTATTGTTATGCGAATTTTTAATATGCCTTAGTGAAGATCACAGGTTGGCGGCGGCCTGACGGGCCCTACTACCAACGCTCACCCGTGATCTGCAGCTGCGTTGAACGTGTTAGTACAACTTTATAGCCCAAAAGACTTTACAGTTGCGTTAAATTACATCAATATTTTTTTTATAATTAGTATTATTTCATGTTCACAACTACAAAATATAAAATATTTATTTTCGTATACTAAAAATAATATATTATAAATTTTTTTTTAAAGCCTATTGAAATCAACACATTAATTCTATAAACGTACCTACACATTAAAATCTTAATAAGATAGATCTGTACTATAATAAAGATTTGCATCCTGCTTGTACAATGGAGATATATATTACTCATATGTTTTGTCTAACAAATAAATCCCTAATGTTTCAAAATATATAAAAATGTTTTCTTATAATTGTATCAAATTATCAATATGTATTTTCCATTTTAATTGACTGTCCATGATGTGTAAATCTAAATTATTTTACAATATTTTTTTTTTTTTTGTCATTTACGGTGCTGCTAGAACTGCTTAAACATTACATAGAGCTGTTTCATCAACAATGCAAAATAATTTGACATCTTAATTGAAGGGTAATTTCAAAAGATCTTATTTCCTAAGGACTACATTTTCAGGAATGACTTGTTTTTAGTTAAACCATCGAATTAAACATTTTAAATGTTAAACTAATTCTAAAAAATTGTAAAAAAAAAAATTTATTTTTGAACTCAAAATCATTTTTAAATTTGTATTTAATATTTTTTTTTGTGTTTTTCCTTAATTGGTTATTGCAAAACATTTTATTTCCGGAAATAAGACTTTTTGTAAAAAAGTGGGAAATGAAACATATTGATATAAATTTTACAAATTCTACTCAAAACGTATTATTTCCGGAAATAATACTTTTTGTAATATAGTTGGAAATAACATGTTTTGACATGATAAATATTTTTGAAAAAAATTGTAATTTTTAAATTTTTCATAAAATGAACAAATTTTACTTTTATTTTTATTTTATTTTTTATTTAAACTAATATTATAATAAACATAATGAGTAACCATATGCAAATAAAAATTTAAATCAATTTATAAATTTACGATTTAAATAACAGTCTTGTTATAAAATATCAAAAACCTTTGTGTTAAGTCTTTGATTACCTATTGCTTTATAAGGTAGTACATAAAAAAATATTCTTCATGTAAAAAACCCCTTCTTCCTTAGTTTCTTCATTTTCATATGAAAATAATTAATTTGGTTGAAATATATCATGATAAAACTCTTTGGCATCATCAGGCACATTGAAAAATCTCATTAAATTTTCCACATATTTTTGTTTTGCAGGTTTAACATGGTTCAACTTGGCCAATATTTCTTTCTTATTTAAAGTAATTAGGTTAGCATTTCTTTTAAGAATTGATACTTGTATAATAGTTCCATCATATGTTTGTGAAATTCTTAATATCTTGCTCCCTTTAGAATAAGAAAAAACCTTCTGTTCAGTTGTTTTGAATTGATTTGGTTTAATTATATTTTTTAATAATGTTTTAAGATCATAAATATAAAAGTCACGATTTACTACATAGACTCGAGCAAAATTTTGATCCGTCTCCAACCATGTATATAGATAATAATTTTCCAGACTTTGATTTTCTTCTGAAGTAATGACAAATGTTAAATTATAGAGCCAAACTTGGCGGCTGTAAAACGTATCAGTTACGCTTAATTTTGGGATTGGCTGGTTTTGCATCATAACAAAACATACACCAGAGTTCACGGTTGACAACAATACTTTAGAATTTTCTTTGTGAATTATCAAATTATTTCTCATTTAAGTTTTTAATTCTACATCAGCTTCAACTTCGAATTTAATTCAGTACAAAAACTACACACATTTTGTTTAGGATGTCCAAATTTTAGATTGTAATAGTTCACAAATATATTATAAAATTTACCAACTGAAGAAATTGATTTACCATTATTTGAACGTTTATTTTTCCAATACTCACAATTTTTTTTACTGATAATTCTGGATGAAGGTAGGCGTGACCTGTGTCATTCCTCGTCGTTTTGTAAAAGATGTTATGTTACTAAACGCTGACACACAATAGCATTTCTTTAATTTCTGTGCTTTTTACGGTGATCTGTTCTTTTAGCAGACTCTATTACCATCATTGTCAATATGAACTTATCCTGAACAACTTTTAAAACAATGATGCATAGTCATTTTCTAATTGACATGGAATCTCCTCCAAGAAGATCAAATTTATTGCAAACATTATATTTTTTCTCCTGTGTACTATGGTTACATGCGTTATTTAGAGTAAATGACCACTCAGCTTTTATACAATTTCTTTCAAGTTGCATTTCTTTTCTTTTATTTGTTTTACCACGTTTTTTTCCACCATTTACAATTTGCGTTTCTTCTTTATACTCTGGATCTGAACCTAATATAGATCTTTTAGCAGGTGTGGAATGTATGCTTTGGAGTGTATTATCATTTAAAAAAA
>NC_042494.1:96636485-96636704 GCF_005508785.2 Acyrthosiphon pisum | reverse complement strand
GATCAGTAGTTACAGTTGTAGCATTTATTATTGTTGGGTTAATATTCTCATCAGAAACATTACCAGAAATGAATTCAAAATCATAGTGTCCAATATTTCCTTGGATTTGATTTAATTCTATTATAAAAAATTTAATTTTAACTGAAAGTTGAATTTGAATTAAGTAAGTTAAAAATTGATTTTAATTTCCCAACAAATATTTTATTTATTAAAAATATT
>NC_042494.1:96636119-96636385 GCF_005508785.2 Acyrthosiphon pisum | reverse complement strand
GATGGAATACCTCAAATTGAGTACATAATCGCCATCGGTAAAATAGTCAAACCCATCAACATTATCTTCGTTTCGCGTATTTCAAACCAACGCTTCTGTATATTTTTATCCAGTAAACAAGTTCTCGATAACCTAATGCAACAAACACAGACTATTAAAATTAATGACCAATTAATTCAAATACGCAGACTGGTTAATCCTACCAAACGTGTTGTCATATCTAACGTATGTCCGTCAATCTCTAACCGAGCAATATTGGGCGCATT
>NC_042494.1:96634842-96636069 GCF_005508785.2 Acyrthosiphon pisum | reverse complement strand
GGGGGGTTCAGACCGCACAACCTCCACAACCTCCACAACCTCCACAACCTCCACAACCTCCACAACCTCCACAACCTCCACACCCTCCACAACCTCCACAACCTCCACACCCTCCACAACCTCCACAACCTCCACAACCTCCACACCCTCCACACCCCCACACCCTCAGTAGCCTATCGTTCACGTGTGTGACGTTGTTATCAGTAAGTGTAACCTTATCAGTAAGTGTAACCTTATCAGTGATACCGCAACCGTAACCTTATCAGTAACCACTCCTCATCAGTGATAACGATTATTCGTAACGTGTGCGGTGTATAAATCTCTTTATCAGTAATTAACTCCTACTATCAGCATCTGCTGCTGTAGATTTATTAAAAAATGTCAAAATTCACGAAATAAACGCTTTTTGTTAAATATCAGAAATATATACTGCATATCACTATTGTTACTACGGTGTAGGTTTTTTTAAAAATGTCAAAAATCATGAAATTCACGAAATAAACGCTTTTTGTTAAATATCAGAAATATATACTGCATATCACTATTGTTACTACGGTGTAGGTTTTTTTAAAAATGTCAAAAATGTCAAAGTTCACGAAATAAACGCTTTTTGTTAAATATCAGAAATATATACTGCATATCACTATTGTTACTACGGTGTAGGTTTTTTTAAAAATGTCAAAAATCATGAAATTCACGAAATAAACGCTTTTTGTTAAATATCAGAAATATCTACTGTGTAGCAACATTGTTACTACGGTGTAGGTTTTTTTAAAAATGTCAAAAATCATGAAATTCACGAAATAAACGCTTTTTGTTAAATATCAGAAATATATACTGCATATCACTATTGTTACTACGTGTACGTTTTTTTAAAAATGTCAAAATACATGAAATCACGAAATAAACGCTTTTTGTTAAATATCAGAAATATATACTGCATATCACTATTGTTACTACGGTGTAGGTTTTTTTAAAAATGTCAAAAATCATGAAATTCACGAAATAAACGCTTTTTGTTAAATATCAGAAATATATACTGCATATCACTATTGTTACTACGGTGTCGGTTTTTTTAAAAATGTCAAAAATCATGAAATTCACGAAATAAACGCTTTTTGTTAAATATCAGAAATATATACTGAATATCACTATTGTTACTACGGTGTAGGTTTTTTTAAAAATGTCAAAAATGTCAAAATTCACGAAATAAACGCTTTTTGTTAA
>NC_042494.1:96531255-96634792 GCF_005508785.2 Acyrthosiphon pisum | reverse complement strand
CATTATTCTTCTATGAATAGTATATCATGTAAAACATGTTAGATATTTTTGAAACTATTCAATCTTCTGAAACATGTAAGTTGTATACTGTTATAGACGTCTCCACAACCGAGTTTGTTCGTTAGTAAATAAATACGAGGTGTTTGAGTTATCACTAATACTTTATTAATATAATCAATTTTAAAATAAGTTTAGTTGCACAGAATGATAATTAGACTTAAGAAAACAACAGAGGCTCTGCTCGATGGTCTGCCAGGACTACACTGAATATTACACAGACAGCGAGACACGGTAGGGGCTCGCTCGGGCTCAAAACTGTCCACACAGCGAATTCCTTAAGACCGTGTGACTCTGTCTGTTCACACATTAATATGCTTACACACTATACTATATCATACTATTACTATATCTCATACTGCGTATAGCATACAGACAGGGGTTCACAACAATACTCATGTACATAACATAGTTGTAGTGCATTTCATTTACAATTTTGTTTTTATTGAAAATACCTAATGACAACTTGTTTAAAATCATAACATTTTAATATCCTAGGACAAAGTTACAGCATTGCTAAACAATAGTTTAGTACATACATCAGACCCACTTTTTGATGTCAATTAATCATCTGAAAATGTAAGTTGTGTAGTTGTATGCATAATATAATTTTTAAGTTCATGATATTATAATTATTAGAATTGTTATATTTTATTCTATGGGCACTATAAATTAAATTAAATTAAAATAATAACAGTATTGAGTTGATGTTGTGCATTTTATAATTTTTTGTGCATATTCAAAGGTATTGTTGTTTAATGTCTGATGAAAGAAAAAATACCATTTAAAATTATGTTTTATTGAAAATATTGATAATTTTATGTTCTAGGACAAAGTTACAGTATGGCCAAATAATTTATTACTTACACGAGACATTTTTGAAATGGACCAATTTTCTAAAAATGAGAGTTGTTTACTTGTATATGTATAATAAAACATTCTTATTTGGGTTTTGGCTATACGGGCTAAACGGCTGCAAAGTCTTGGACTTTATTCACAATTATATCATCAAATATACTTAGTGATGTGATCAATATAATATTATTCTTATTTCTTTGCTTGCCTTCTAATAATAAATCTAATGCACATGTCATTAAATCTAAACTAAAGATCTTTGTCATTACCTATTGTCATTATTTAATGTGATCAATATTTCCTAGAACATTGTTTGCCATAGTATTACACAGACAATTTTAAAAGGTATGCACTGAACTAATTTAATATATTGTATTTTTGACTAACATATGATAAAATTAATATTCATAAATATATTTTAATTAACATAAAATTTATACATTATATACATAATTATTAAACTCGTTTAGTAGTTATCTAATTTTGTGTTTTATTTTATCATTATTATTATTTTATGTGTTCATTATTCTCTAATACAATGTTTGCCATACTATTACAAACACAATTCTAGAAGCTATGCACTGAACTAATTTAATATATTGTCCAACATATGATTAAATTAAATATTAATATGCTTAAATAACTATAATTATACTTAATTATCATACATTCTCATTACAATATACATTATATTGATTTTTGAAATAATTTTTATTTTTAGAGTTGAATGCAAAGAAGAAATTAACACAACTGCTACCAAAATAAAATTTGAAAAGGATGTGATCAACAGTTCTGAGTTTGAAGGATTAGTTAAAAAAGAATTCCATCCTTTGGAACTAATTACTCAAATTAATTTGGACAAGACATCGAGCTTACGGAACACATTTTCAAATTCAAGTGATCTACAAGTCAATAATAAATTTCAAACTAAACAAAATAATAATAAATGCAATACATCTGATAAATCAATGAACTCAAAAGCACTCTTCACAAGACATTCTAAAAGTCAAACCACTAAAAGAAAAAAAAAGTTTGTTTGTGACGAGTGTGAAGGGATATATTATAATAAATCAGATATAATTACACACATAATGTGTTGTGTGGGAGGAAAGCTTAATATATCTGATAATAATTGTGATAAAGGGTTTTCTCAAACAAGAGATTTAAAAAAGAATAAAAAGATTCATACGGGATTAAAGTCATTTAAATGTGATATATGCGATAAAAAGTTTTCTCAAACAGGACATTTAAATATACATAAGAGAACACATACTAGAGATAAACCTTATAAATGTGATATCTGTGATAAAACGTTTTATTCTACAGGACATTTAAATAGACATAAGAGAACACATACTGGAGATAAACCTTATAAATGTGATATCTGTGATAAAAAGTTTTCTCAATCAGAATCGTTAAAAATCCATATAAGAACACATACTGGAGATAAGCCTTATCTATGTGAAATTTGTAATAAAGGGTTTTCAGCACAATCTAATTTAATAGCGCATTCTAAGATTCATACTGGAGATAAGCCTTATAAATGTGATATTTGTGATAAAAGGTTTTCTCGATTAGGAGATTTAAACAGTCATAAAATGACACATACTGGAGTCAAGACCAATAAATGTGATATTTGTGATAAAGAGTTTTATCGAGCAGCAAATTTAAAATGGCATGAAAGGACACATACTGGAGAAAAACCTTATAAATGTAATATCTGTGATAAAAAGTTTTCTCAGTCAGCCAATTTAAAAAGGCATAATAAGACACATACTGGAGATAAACCTTATAAATGTGATATCTGTGATAAAACGTTTTATTCTACAGGACATTTAAATAGACATAAGAGAACACATACTGGAGATAAACCTTATAAATGTGATATCTGTGATAAAAAGTTTTCTCAATCAGAATCGTTAAAAATCCATATAAGAACACATACTGGAGATAAGCCTTATCTATGTGAAATTTGTAATAAAGGGTTTTCAGCACAATCTAATTTAATAGCGCATTCTAAGACTCATACTGGAGATAAGCCTTATAAATGTGATATTTGTGATAAAAGGTTTTCTCGATTAGGAGATTTAAACAGTCATAAAATGACACATACCATTAAAAGAGCTTAAAAATGCAATTTTTTGTAAGGTTTTAATAATACCAAAAACTAATCATTTTTTATGTACATGAAAAATAATTCATTATTAAACTTTTATGCGATGAATTTATGTATAAAGTGTTCCTCTGCTAATTTATAATTATATTCCTCTCCACTAGCAGATTTTGTGCTACTATTCAATTTAGTAATTTACTGTTCGTGTTTAATGATATATTTAAATAAAAATCTTTGTATTATAATATTTATAAGACACCTACTTATAATGTTCAATAAAATATGTCTTAATAAGGAGTATTGAATTTAAAAATTATCACTAATTATCCTTATAAAACTGGAGATTATACAAAAAAGAATGACATAAAATACTATAGATACATATTGCAGCACCCTCTAAAAGCAAAGCTTGTGCTGGGGGAATTAGTTCTCATCACATTTAGAATACAAAACAAATTTAAAAAACAATCTGTTACTTAAGTACAATTAAATTACAGTATTTTAATATTATTATTAAAATATTATAATGATTATTATTCAAGTTCGATTGAAACAAGATGATACTTTTCGAGGTAATTTTTCGATATTCTCAATAGTTATTTAATGCCACGGGAAAACCACCGAAAAATTACGAAAAATAAAAATAAAAAATAACTTATAGCATTTGGGTTTGTTAACAGAAGGTTTTCTTTCGAACAGGAAAATAGGCAGCTTTGGAAGTTCAGTAGGTGTTCCATGTCTTGTTCCATACCACACTCACGTTTTTTAAGTTGTTTTTGATCTGCCTACTCCTAATCTGAGTTTTTTAAGGGATCTCCCGGTTGGCCAGTCTAATTCGTATCCTGCTGCCAGCAGTTCAAATGGTTCGAGCTCTAGTTTATAATTTTCCTTGGAGAGAGAGTTTCAACCTTCCTCTTCGCGCCTCTTCATGGTGTTTGCTTTGGTATTTTCCCAGTCTGCTGAAACCTCCCGGCGGATGTTCGGAGGGGTGATTTCAGCGAGTTTGTAGATTTTAGGAAGTGGAGTGTTCTTAAGACAACCTGTTACTAAACGGCAAGATTCATTGAGTATGGTATCTATTTGTTTTGCGTGGACGGGCCTACTCCACACAGGACTGGAAAATTCTCCAGCAGAGAGACAAAGTGATAATGCAGATATTCGTAATGTATGTGCGTTGGCCCCCCACACAGAGCCCGTGAGTTTTCGGAGTATATTGTTCTTTGCAGACATTTTTTGCTTAGTTTCCTCACAATGGTGATTATACATTAGGGATTGATCCAACGTAACGCCTAAGTATGTGCGGGGTGTGCAGAGTTCTCTAATACAGTTCCTTGCCATTAAATTTTAAGTTTTCGATCTATCTCTGTTTTTAAGGTGAAAAGCACAGACTTATGTCTTTGTTGGGTTCGGTTTTAGGGAGTTTTTTATATAGCAATCAGACATGACTTTAAGTGATTCCTACAGTGCTCTTTCAACTTCATGGAAGTTGTCACTTTGTGCAGCTAGAGCAGTATCGTCGGAATATTTAAAGTTTTTGATACCCGCCTTGGTAAGTACAAGTTGATCATTAGTGTATATGTTAAAAAGCGTGGGTGCTAGCACACTACCTTGTGGGAGGCCGTTCTTCTGAATTCTCCATCTACTCATCTTTCCTTCAAGCTCTACACAATATCGTTTGTTTCGGAGAAGGGTGTTAATTGACCTGGCAGGCTTATTATCTTTAGTTAGATCCTTGATCTTAGAGATAAGTTGGATATGGATTACTGTGTTATATGCCACCGTTAGGTCTATAAATACTACTACAGTTATCTTTTTTCCTCATGACCATTTTCTATGCGTTGAATGAGGCACAATATTTGTCCAGTACAGGACCTTCCTGGTCTGAAACCGCCCTGCTCATTGATGAGTTTATTATCTATGGGGGTTTTAGCCTGTTTAGGATTAATTTCTCGTATAATTTGTAGGTATGACAGAGAATGGAGATGGGTCAAAACTTCTTTGGGTCATCTGGGGTTTTATCTGGTTTTTGAAGTACGATTATTTTTGATTTCCTTCAGATTTTGGGGATTTGTTCTGTGTTTGTGATATTGTTGAAGAGATCTAGGAGCCACTTTTTGGCAATTGGCCCAATGTGCTTTATTTGTTCTGTGCAAATATGATCTACACCCACTGCTTTCCTATTTGTCAGCTCAACAATGGTGGTTTGGAGTTCTAGGAGTGAGAAAGACTCTCTAAGTATTGATTCCTCCTCGTGTTGCTTTTCAGCTGTTTTATATCTATGTTTCGGCTGGGTCTTTTTCTTTGTCCTTCCATTTATGAGTAGCTGATGCGTGCTTTGTTTATTTGGTGTTACTGCTGATATTCGTGTTTTAGCTTTCGTAGGGTCGGAGTGGAGTTTCTTGATAAGCCCCCACGCTTTACTACTGCTGTGTTTCATGTCCACATTGTTGAGAAGTGTATGCCAGTTTGTACTTCTTACCTCTGTAATGTTTTCTAATAAGCGTTCTCCTTCTTTGATTGTATCTAGGTTTAAAGGGTCATCTTCGTACCGATTTGTGGACAGTTGGAACTGTTCTGATAGTTAAGAGGTTAAGCATGGTATATATCTTGTCCTACAACCTCTGGGAATACATTTCCTTCAGATATGCTTCACATTTTCCACGGAGGTGTCATACTAGTCACTAGTAGTGGCCAGGTGAGATATTTCTGCGTCTAGGCTATTCGAGAAATCCAACCAATTAGGCTTTTGGAAGTTAAATCTCCTTCGAAATGGTGTTATGTTAGCTCGATTGTATGTGTTATTTCACATGATATGGGTCTATGTTGTGACCGTGGTATGTGTTTTTCAACTCGTTTGATTGTCTGTTGCTTTAGATAATTTCTGATACAAATTAGGTCCGGGTTGTACCCCTCCTCCATCGTCCGGTATTAAATGAGGATGGAAGTTTAGGGTCATGGATTAGTGTAAGTTGCCATGCTTCCACCCATAATTCAACCAGGTCCCCATTTTCATCGTTTTCTTTGTATCCCCGTGTAGTACTGTGGTTGTTGAAGTCGCCATCTACTATTTGTGTTCTTTGGTTATTAACATTCCCAGGATCATGAAAGGCGAAGTTGCGCGTGGTACAGAGAGAAAAAAAAATATTGCACTTAATCTCTTAGCGAAATCTCATCCTCCTAATATTGTATGTTGTTTTACATTTTGACAATAATTAAAATAATATTTCATCAGTCATATGTGTTCTAACAAATATTTCACAGATAAAGAATAATAACTAAACATTTAAAAAACGGATACATTTTATATATAAATAAATGTCTTTTTATGTAAATCATTTTAAAATCGAATACCATATTACCTATAGGTATAAAAAAAAATGTCTACTGGAATGTCAAATTAAATTTGATAAGTGCTTAAAGCAGTGGTGGATTTAACGGTCGTTTAGTCGGCACATACCAACGGGGCCTCCTCTTAAATTGTGCACTGAGACCCACCTAAATTATAAAGTTGATTTTTTTTTAATTTTAACCAAAAAAAAGTATATTTCAAACTGGAATATAATTTACCATTGTCTTAATAATAAAATAATTTAAATATATAGTAATACTTCAAAAATAGAAAATATCGAAATAAATACTAATATATACCTACGTAAATCTAGGTTAGGTGTTCTATATTCTACCCACTACCATTGATCACAGATAAGATTATTTATAATTATAAATTAATATTTAATATAATTCATGATTGCATGAAAATAAAAACAATAATTTTGTAAGTATAATAACAATCTTTTGATAACTATGAGCAGCATAAATCATGATTTATTGGAAACCGTTTTCGCGATAAATTCGCAACATAGGTAGGTACATATAAATAATGAAAAATGTGGTAAACAGGGCTGTGGATTTAATGCGTTTGCACTATGTTTTTCATTTTATGTGTATACATTTAACGGGTTAGGATATTGTTTCTTACAACTGCTATACAACTGCTATACAATTGCTGTAACTATAAAGTATTGATTGAAATTTAAAATAAGTATTATTGTTATTAAATTAAGAATAAAATTATAAATATAAGCAACGAGTGATTGACTCCACACCACCAATTTACTTGCCAACCTACCCGACAGAAACCCACAGAAACATATACACACATATTATCATTATTGTTTTTGTGAATTATAATATAAAATGGTAATTTTATCATCGACTTTTGTGTGTATAGCAGCTCCTAAAATTGTGTGTAGTACAAAAACTTAAGTGTGTAGTACAAAATTTAAAAGTGTGTAACTCAAATTAAACCTTTATAATTTTATGTATAATTTTTTGGCTTCACGTTTTTTTTTATATTTGCATGGTTTTTTATCCAAGCTACATTTTGATTATAATCTACATTCTGTGAAATGGGGGTAAGTATATTACTGATACATTTTTTAGGAGGCCCCTCTTATTGATTTGCTGACCTTCTTTGAGCCCTTAAATCCGCCACTAGCTTGAAGTTCAAGTTTTTACGACATTTGATATTCACTCGATTTCTCTTGCAAAGGTTTTCTTATTTTGTTGTAATTGTTCGCGCCACGCAATTTATATCGCAGACGCTTATCTGCGCGACGGTGACCGTCCTTAATTATCACATCCACTGCATGAAATTAATAATATTTTATTCTCTTTGTTTAACTTTCTGTGTGTTGCCGCATTATTATCAATAATTTCGTATAATCATTATTATTTTTTTTATTGTACTTTTTTTTGTTGTTGTTATTGTTGTTCGGCCTACGCTCTTACGGTTTTTTTCTTACTGAAAAAATAACCATCCCTTTTTCCGCTAAAAAAATTCCGTTATTGCAGCGTTTCGTTCTTTTTTATTCTTCATCATTACGAATATGAAGATTTGTAACTTATTATAATAACTATCGTTGTGCCGAATTGTTCACCGACGCATAGACCGTTAAGTAATCATCAAAATGCGTATTGTTCGCCGTTTCGTTTTCTACTACATACGATCAATGTCATGATGCAATATTGCATATGTCACATATTGACATATGTCACTAGCCGCACTAGTTGATGTTGCAGTCCAACCACCTCATCGCGGACACGTAACGTTCACTGACTTTTGTATTGAATATATTATGCTTTGGCATTACGTATAAAATGGTTATATTATTAATTACATAGTTATAAGTGCCCCCCCCCCCGCTCCACAGTTGTGTATCATTTTAATATAATTAATATAATATTGTACCTAGCATACGTCTGATATTGTCAAACATTTATATATTATAACAATCACTTTATTCCTATATATTTCCTATACGGTTAACACCATAGTATACTACTACCACCTTAAAGTCCGTAACGAGGTTAGTGTAAGAAACAGTAATTCTAAAACGAATAACCGTTAGTGGGTATTTGAAATCGAAATTTATAGGTACCAAATGTTTGTGTTGTCGTTTTCTATACTTAAGATATTTGTATTGTTGATACTACTCTTAATAAAAAAGTTTTCAAAATATTTGACCCCGATTATAATCTTATCGTGATACCCGGAAATCGGGTTACTTGATATGTAAGGTAAAAAGAAATATTTATTAAAAATGACTAGGTACTATTTGATGCATGATATTACCACTTACATCCGAAGTACCGAGTAGATAACCAGTGGAAACCATTTATAATATGTAAAAAAAAAAATACAAATTCGAAATGTCTTCTGATACAACTACCTATAACCTGAACCAATTGCAACCATTTTTAACAAAAAAACAGTTCCAAAACAAACAAAACCAGCAAAAAAAAAAAAAAAAACAAAAATCAATTTCAAATTCCAGCTTGAATAACGAAACTCTATTATGCGTGATATAAAATGTGTATTTCGTATCATCCTTTCTTATAGTGCTCCTCCACGCGGTGTTACGCAATTACTGTCAAAATGTCAAGTCCATATTATAGCTATCTATCAAAGGTCAGGCTCTAGGTACGTCAGTCTGGACACGTCTGATTTCATATTATAATGTAATATAGATAACAAGCTCTTCCTCCCTGCGTTGTCCGTGCCATATATTATTGTTTTATTTATAAATATTTTTGTAAAAAAATATAGGTATGTGTCATATTATAGTATTACAATTGTTATACAATAATGTAACCAATGACAAGCATTTAAATAAACAAAAATAATACCTTTTCGTTTTTTTTGAGCTGAAAAAAATAATAAATTTGTTAGCAACAAATAAATTTTTAATACATATATAGGGGTTGAAATAAATAAGCTATTAACACTTTCCAAGTCTCAATGAATCTATTGATGTGACTTTTATTAAAATAGTAGTATTTTTCTAGTAATAAGCTGCAAACGTATAGGTTCATTCAAATCTCGTATTTGTTTTAAGATATAATTTCTTTATTCGAGGCCGTAAACGCGACGATTTTATGCATGCTTTTACGTCATCTATCAGAGTAACTTATGCGGCAACCATTTATATATATATAATATATATATAAATACTAATATCTAATATTACTATATTACTAAACAAACTAAGTTTACTTAAATTCAATATACTTAGCATTTATTCATGATATCACATCTTTATAATAGTTCTCAAAGATCTTATATTTTTTTTACTTAGCAATTTTTACACGTAATTTACGAAGGGTTTTCGTTGTGATATCACTAATTTTTATCGTCATTAAATATTTAGTACCTATTTACACAATAATCTATAAGATCGGTATTATTGTTGGTAACATTTGCAACGGTGATACGACTACTGCTACCGTGGTTCTGAATTTAATATAAATTTCCATTAAAAAGTTCGCACTTTTTCATTTATAACTTCATTTTTAAACGTACGATTTTGGTGATTTTTACAAAAGCATGTTCTACATTGTGCACAATATTTTTGATGTTTCGGAGATTACTAGGGGTTAATTTATTGGTGCATTAGAAAATTAGTTGTGTCGTATAACAAATTTACCCGTATCTTACACAGTTTAAATCGGCAACTCCTGTTTCGATATACTATACACACGCCGTCGTGCAGTTATTTTTTTATTTTACTTAGCTCATGCCACGACCGCTAACCGTGGCACTGGACATAGAGTGAGAGAGATAATATAATTATTATGGTTTCGTTTTGCGGTCCCTCGACTGCAGTGTCGATGATTTTCCAAGACAAGGCGATTGAAAACATATTAATATATTATATTGAACGTCATCCTACATTTTATGGAAAACGTTGTCGGATATTAGAACGGCGACGTGGTGGGACACCCGGTGTATACCTATACGCGTACGTTTAACTATACATCGTGATCACGGCAAAACTTGCTTGGAAAGTTTCGCACATGTACCCGGGTGTAGGTATATATACATACGCGCGTTGCGATGATCGATCGGAAACCGGATGTACCTACGTCGCGATGGCCGCGGAGCGGATATTATATTATATCGGCTACATATAGGTTCACCGTTTTGGGCGTGTTAGCGGAATTCTTCTTTTTGTTTGTATTCCGAGAAAGTCGCACGAACGGATACGAATGAGCGGCAAACTCTGACTAAAAAAAAAAAAATTTTAAAATACCGCTGAATTCCGTTCGCACCTCCGACAAGCCACGACCCATTCCTCCTCCCAACTTCCTTCCGGTCATCGATCCGCTGACGACGTCCGATTAACAACAATTAATATAATATGATACCTATCGAGACGTGACGATTGATGATGCTGATTATCGTCTTTCTTATCCATTCAAATAATTATAGTAATATAATGCGACAGCTGACGTTCGATATAATATATACCTATAGGAGTATATTTTATTAATATTATTAGGTACTAGGGACCGGATTTATATGCAAATGCATATTATACGTATTGAAATCTGACGAGGATTGTCTCAAATTTAGATCATTTTTGATAAAATAACACAAATTGTATTTTCAATTTTGCATAGGTATTTCAACGTTTTTACCTATTAAATGCATATTTATATCACATATATTTGTTTTTCATCATATTTTCACGTTCACGGGTACATAATATCGATAATATTACGACCAGCCTTAATTTCCAAAAATAAGATGACATACCTACTTATATGCTACATATAATATATAATGTATATTATTATATTAATATAGATAAATTCGATGTTTATGTATTGGAGTTCAAGTGTTCGACGGAAGCCGATTAGGGCTAATATTTTATGGATCGAAGATAAAGGATGTTAAATGGCGAAGGACTTAGTGAAGATGACGAAATACATTTTCATACTTTTAAAACATTTTTATGCCTTTTTTATTACTTAATTAATTAGTACCTATTTTTTACATAATTTTAAATATAATGGTTTTGATTCAATTTTAAGTTCATATTTTATAGCATTATTACAGCATTTTTAGAAGCATATTTTGGGGACTTTTTGTGCTTATAAATCCGGTCCCTAATTATTACTAAGTATCGTATGTAGGTACGATAACGTTATGCCTACTCACTGAACACACCCGCCCTGGTGACCCACCCGCGATCGAAATCAGTTTATAATGTTTATATACCTATAAGTAATGTATAAATTATAATGTATACCTACGATAATGTACATACGGCCTGCGGTCGAAACCGCGGAATTCAACTCTGGTACATATAATAATAATAATACACATGTATTATTATGATATTAATATTATAATATTATGGGTGTGCGCTGTAAAACACATAACTACCGATGAAATCATAATTACTGTTATTATTATAGTATTATTATTTCATTATATACGTCCAGACAATCGTCCGCGCGATGGTGTGATGATTAAATTTAAATTTAAAAGGTACACCATCACACACACGCACACGATCACATATAAAATAATGCGATTTTACCATGACGTTTGGAAAACGTTTTTAAAAGACGTTATCAAACAAAAGTAAAAAATAAATATAACAAAAACGGAAAAACAACTACTATAATACGATAACAAAAAAACACCAAAAACCGAAAAAAAAAAATATAAAAACAAATATGAATAGATAATATTATAATATACAACAACTATAGATAGCCGTCTCCTTCTTATCATCGAAGTCGGCGCCATTTACAAAAGTAGGCAATGCTTACAAAATAATATTATCACAGTTTATAGGTACTCAGTTAAGTTAATTATTATTTTTTCAATTAAATTAAAAATTAAATTTATAGACACTTGTAATACATCAATTAAGTTTAAAATTAAGTTGACAAATACCGTAACCTAAGTTACCTTCAATAATAATAATAAAAAAAAAATGTATTTATGCGGTATTTTTTAATAAAATAAGTTCACTTGAATAGTAATTATCTATCTATCTAGTAATAGGTATATTACTTTTCAAACAATCTATGATAATAATTTTTGTACTAATAAAAAATAATTAATAACTAATGAGTCATGAATAGGTATTATGATTTATGAATATATTGATGTCTTCATACAGGTGACTAATGTTATCCCTATAGTAATATTTATAAGTACCTACAATATATTAGTTTTCATCTTTAAATATAAATACGAAGTTCTTTTTAAATATATCTTATTTTTTTTTCTGATAATATTTTCTATACGCTTCAAACTTATAATAATTATTATAAACCAAGAAATCGTAATAAAAAAATATTTTACTGGATAATATGAAAATTCAAAATTAACTTAATTGAGAAAATAAAAAATAATATGAGTTGATTTTAAGTTAATGTGAAGGTAAATGAGTTAAGTTCATTAATATACCAAACACGTAATTTAAGTTAATAAGTTAAAATCAACTTAACTTTTAACTTAACTTCTAACTTACTCACTCGTTAATACCCAGCCTAGGTCTAGCCCATAATCTTGTTTTCATATTTATTTCTGTGGAGCTGTGTAACCAATTAATTATATTCTAATAATGAATTTGATTATTATAATATTTAGTAGAGTTGTTAACTATTATGTAAGTAAATACATAAAAATAATTACATTTTTTTGTCGTTAAAGTGTATATAATTACCTACCAGTTATTAAATTTAATACATACATTAATTTCAAAATTATGACATTTATTGAACTACTATGTTATTAATTGTTAGCTTTAGAAAAACGGTACCTAGGTATAAAGATTACATAATTTTGTATGACAAAAATGTAACTGATTTTTAACTAAGTTAAATTTATTTTATTTTCTTATTAACTTTTAACTTGTACATGTTAAAACAAATATAGGTAACTTTTAACTTTAAACTTAACTTACATTTTCCTATATTAACTTACGAGTTAAAAAAAATAGTTAACTTGCCCAGTCATAAATAATTGCTGCTGTTTATAAGTCAGGTAATGATTATTTTAATTTGAACCCAACTTAATGTAACATTTAATAATCCTGATTCTAAACTATAACAACAAAATATGTGATATGTCATTACGTTTGTTCAGAATTTAAAATTTTAAGAAGTATTATAAAATACATAAAGAAATGTCCAGATATCCATTTGTATGACTATCAGAATTAGAAGGCGACCAAAACGCAAAATCTAAATCTATTTTATTATTTTATAATATGCATCTACCTCCGTGCTCTCAACATATAGTTTAATCGATCATAGGTTAAGTCTTACATAATTTAAGTTAAAAAAATGAAAATATACCAGGAAAAATAGTAAGATGAGCATAAAAAAAAGTCAAGTATGCAAAAAAATTAATATATATGCCTGATAATTATTTCAAGTTCCCAAAAAAATACATTTTAAATTGTTATTAATAATTTACAATAAAAATATTATAGAAAATATGGAAAAATAAATGTAAAATAATATAATATTTAAAATATGGCAATAAACTGTTCGGCATTTTGTTATTTTATTGAAATTAAAAAATAGATTTTTAAAAACCTAATCGACAAGACTATACTGTCTTCAGAATATTAGCTCGATGAGATAAAACGAGGATCGCACAGTCACGTTGTCGTTGAGGTTAAGCTATCAGTTGACTGCAAAGATAACAATAATAATACCTAAGTTAAAAAATATTAGTTAAGTTATTATATTCAATACCATATTTTAAGACTGTAATTTAAACCAGCCCGAAAAGAACTGATTTTGAAATCAGAACCCTCTGAATTAATTTAAAAATTGGAACTTCACCGGAACTGATAATTTTATTTTATATAAAGATTTTGTAAGATTAATTTTGGTTTCTAATTTGAAGCGGGGTCGTGCATTAAGTGACAGTGATGGGTAAACTTTTTACTTATTTAGTCATCTCCTTAGTCTTAAGGAATTAGTAGGATATCTGGTTTAAAATTGGTATTGACCCGCTTTAATTGATGTCAATTGACAATACCAATATTTAATTATAAATTTTAAAGAATCCAAATCGGAAGCTAATTATTCTTACATAAGTATAAAACCAAAATATAAAACAAATTTTTTATTTTTTTAAAAACAAAAAAGGGACCCTAACTGATATTTTAGTTTATTTTTAAACTGAAAATAAACTGAAACAGAAATTTTAGTTTTTTTAGGAACCGAACCGGAAATGAAACCGTAAAGATCATCAAGTTTTGTGTCCATGATTTTAAGTACACAGATTAAGAAAAAAAAAATCAAATTTTTTCTAGCAAATATTGAATGTGCACGTAGAAAAATCAAGAAATATGCGCATTTAGTATTTACCCTAAAATCAACATTGTATATAGCTCAGATTTCTAGCTTGGCCTGCTACAAATCTAAAGCATTTATAATATAATAAAATGCAACTCCAAAACTTCCAAGTCCTACTGATATAACATTGTTATTTTTTTAAACATAACGTAGTCGGCCTAAACTGTACGGCCCTACTGTAATTTATTATATTATCATAATATTATACTTATAATCATATGTTTATTGGCTGTTTTTGCAAGAAATAAAGATTATTATTATTATGTTTTTTATGACTTGTAACCATATAATCATATTATTAACCATAATATACCTATTGGTACGTCTGATATTTAATTATATATTGTACATCTTGGTGCATTATATGGGTTCTGCGGAGTCATAAAAGTGTCCCTGTAATATAATACAGTGCTCAGTGTAACATATATGTTACGATTGGCTCAAAACTGATTTCTCGTTGTGATAAGTGTGCACAATATAATACAATTATTAGGCATGTCAGTACAATAATAATTTATTATAACAATATCATAAACAGATTTTGAAATGCACGGGACAGCATACACAAAAACACCGAATGCACTTTAATAATAATATATTATAATTATATTATATTGTAACGTAATATTGAAGAAAAATAAAACTTTCTCGTGTCATTTAATATTTTTGCATGGTGTGTCTATGTCTGCATATAATAATAATAATAATAATAATAATAATAATAATATTAAATTCGACGGGGAAACTAATTACAAATAAATCTTATGTAAATGAAATGTTCATATTTTTTAAAAATCAACCGGACTGGCTTCGTGAGTAGGTAGGTATATATCATAATCGTACGAAACTCGTACTAATATTATTATTACTATAATAAAATTATAGCAACTCTCTCCACATAAACAAGGTGCACCTGGAAATATGTCTGTGTGCAGCTTACTCATAATATTGAAAAAAATCTCAATTATTCTCCCGTCGATGGAACAATTTTGAAAATTAAATACATAGTAAAAATTAGTTGGGTGTTTAATTTAAACTAATTAATTAATTATGAGAAATCACCCGTACGGTTGAGATGCGTTTGATAATTTTCCCGTTTTTTTTTTTCCAGTATAATCTCTCGCATATAGTGCAATTCCTTCAGAACAGTTTAACCACAAATCTTGTCGAGACCGTTCAAAAAATTAAAAAAAAAAAAAATCGAGATTTCACGTCTCTGATATGATATAATATAATATAACTATAAAAACAAAAGTACATATTATCATCGTCGATTGGACTCATTTGGTAGTATTTTCAAATACCATTTTAGTTTCTAAATAATATTGGACGTTTCGAACAATTCTAAAAAGTGTGTGCTTATTAATTGTTATTATTTATCGAAAAAATACTCTTCTGTTGCTCAATAACAACTAATCACAATTTTTTTGGCCTACTGCTGTTACTCGCAGCATACTCAATACGTATAACAACCACGTAAACGGAACATTCCATTTTATACTGAAAACCCGTTGGGCTCAATCTTAAGAGGACGTCACACCCGCATGTGTTGTCTCCGTCTTACAAATGTACAACATAGCAAAAACTGTTTTTCGTGGGACAACTTTTATCTTTCCGCGTTTGTAGTGGTGGCTCCAAAATTGCTGAACATATAATATGGTAGAAAATGATTTATGCAAAATCATGCCTATAGGTATTTTAGATAACATAAATACAATAAAAGTTATTTTCTTCTAGACATTTCATTTTTTTGTCTTTATCATTTGCTTATAAAAATGATTGGATAGTGCTATTAAAAAAAAAGCACGCTGGTGCACAGATAAAATTCTTCTTTACGTGTTGTAAAAAATTGGTAGTTCCACAGCAAATATGGTGCGAGAAAAGTTGTCCCGCGTAAAACAGTTTTTGCTAAATTATATTATATTTGTAAGACGTAGACGACACATGCGGGTGGAACGTCCTCTTAATAGGGTTATGAGGGGGACGCTCCCGTAGAATATATAGGTACGTCGGATGGGATACATACCATATTATATAGTATTCAAGTGTGATCGAAGAGCATATTACTATACTAATTACCAAAGTGGTTAAAATATGTAACTTGAGGTGTGGTATCACAACAAACCGTGATAAGTGAAACCTGCACAGTGCAAACAACATTATTTAGGGTTTGAAACTTCGAACAAAGGCAATAATATGATCAATAAAAAAAAAGCATTCAATTTATATGAAGAAGCAATTACAAAAAAAATTACTACAAAATGAAACAGTTTGTATATTATAACATATTAATAAAATATGTAATATCTTATATAATATAATTATATAAAAAAAAAATTCACTTTCATGGTTTAGTTAAAATTTCTTCAGTGAAGCGTTGACGATTTGGGCTTAAAATATTTTTGTACATAGGAAATGATCTTTCTACGTCCACGAAAGTTATCGGGGTGGACTGACGAACAATTTTAAATCTAGTATCTACGATACTGAACATATTTTAATCTATAGATAGGTAGTATGATGGGTATTTTTATAAACATTAAATTCACTTTCCAGACCAAATACGTGATAAATTATTTAGGGATATCGTAAATATCGCCGATAATAATAAACCATTAAAACCCATTAAAAATAATTGACAGACGACTATACGCACAATCTTTCAGAACATCTCATCGATTTGTACTGTTAATACGTATGTCGTGTATAATACTATTCAATCAATAAATTGAAAATCAAACACTATAAATACATCTATACGTGAAAAGGCAAAAATGCAATTAAAGTAAAAATGGAAAAAAGGGGAAAAAAATACGGCGTTCACATCTTACATATTAAATGACTCACATTTTTTTATTAAAAATTTTTATTTACTATTATTATTAAAAAAAGGCTTTTCCCTTCAAATCCAAACCCTAAACATTAATATACTATTTTAGTTTGTAATTGTTTATAATAACCTAAAAACACTGACAAAACTATACATAATTACAATGGTCAATAATATATATAATATTAAAACAACCATATTTAAATTATAGTTATTTAATTATGAAATTAGCAGATTATGGGTTGCTAAAAAATTGTGCAAAATAACCAAAATGTCTATTACCGAAAATAACCATTACGGTAACTATAATAGTAGACTCTTAAGGCGGGTTTCCACTATACACATTTACCATGAACACGAAAAATGTTCAGCTATGTCCAACAACACGATATCGTGGTTAATCGTGTGGTAACTTAACCTAACGAACCAATCACAGCGAAGGATTTGTATGCACGTACACTTGTACGTGTATAGTGGAAACCCGCCTTTACAGTAAACCGTGTATATTAGGTATGACGTATGGATGTCATATCCGAGGCTGGGCAAGTTGATGATTTTTTTTAACTCAGTTAAGTTAAGTTATATGCACCAAAAACAAAAAGTTAAAAGTTAAAAGTTAATATAACTATAGGTTAACTCAGTTAAGTTAAAAGTTAACACACACTTTTTGTTAACTTTTTATTAAGTTAAAAAAAAGTTATATTGTTCATAAAACACTAGACTACTTAATTTTTACCAACCCAAAACCAAATTATAGGCTATAGTGTTTATACTTTATACAGTATTTCCATATTAGTTAGATTCAAATGATACATTTTTTTACTTTAAACGATTCACGGTAGATATTTTTTGGCATGAAAACGAAATAGACTGAAATAGTGAAATATAATAAAATTAAGAACAAAATAAATTAACTTAACTTCTTGAAATGAAAAATGAACTCGTTAATTTCACGTTAATTAAAAAGGAAATTTAGTAAGTTAACAGTTAAGTTAATGAAAAGCTAAAAATAACTAGTTAAGTTAAAAAGTTAATATAAAATTAACTTAACTTTAACTTTTTAACTCGTTAATAAAAGCCTTGCATACTAATTATTTGCCAAAAAAAATTGAAATATTCTAATGTGTTGGGGGGGGGGGGGGGCGCTGGAGACACATACGTTTGGTCATAAGCATATCCATTGCATTGTAATTATTATCTATTTGCACATAATGGACGCTCCACCCTCGTCATATTATGAATGCAAACGGTTTAATGCAATCTCCATCTATTGCGTGTTTAATAATTCAATGTGTAAGAATTAAATCATAAACAAATTTAAAAAATATAATTAAAACTTAATAATATCGTCATCGAGGAACTTGTATATTTAAAAACACCAGGTCATTATAATATTATATAGTATTCTGCTGCAGTATTTTACGAGTGATCGAATTATTATCCAAATAGATATTATTCACAAAATATAATATTATCTGAACCTGGATACAGGTAATGCAATATAGCAACAGTGTTGGGTAGACTACTTTTGAAAAGTACCTAATAAAATTACGTTACTCGTTACATTAAAATATATTTTTATTTTAAAATTACATTAGCGTTACCCGACATTAATTTTTATCGCGTTACGTTATATTTTTCGTTCAAAAACTAGCAGGTTTAATCGTCAGTAAATTTAATGGATTTTAAATTTTCTCGATTATCCTAGCCCCTAGGTCTCGTCATGCGTCCTACAAGCACAACTCCTTTAAATAACGTGGAAAATAACTCGTTACGTCCGCGGAACTTACTTATTTAAAAGTAATTTCGTTACGATTGCGCATTCACCCAAAACCGAAAACACTTTGGCACATAAATCGTTATGCGCAATACCAATTTTCCCTTTTTAACATTAGGTACGTTTTGCCATTTCTCTGCATTTATTTACATATTATTCTGATGCCGATCCTATAATATTATTAGCGTTATCTAGAAGTCACCACGAGGAGCGGTTGGCTCAATAAAGTTTTCCAAAAATATTCAGAGATTTATTAATTTTTTTAATAGCATCCTAATTTTATTTTTGTATAGGTATGTATTATTTTTAAATTTCTGGTCTAATCTATTTATTTTTACGTAATTAATATTTTTTTTTTTGCCACAAATCGTTGTCCTAATTTTTATATATATTTTTTATTTATTTTATATTTTAATAATAAATTTTTTCATAACGTGTGGTCTTAATTTTCGTAAGAAATTTAAAATATTTGTTTCATTTAAATAAGTTTAACAACATTGTTGTACTAATTTCCTCAGTTTATTTTTTAAATTAATTTGTTATTTTTCTTTCAAAACTTGCACAGTGTACCTAAATATGTACGTCAACGCACCATCCACAAATACATCATTTGATTAATTGATTAATTTTAAATTAGAAATACAAGTAAAAAATAGGATGTAATTATTGTGCTACTCATGTTTTGTGACCAAACGTGTTATTAGTTTTTTGGTAGGTATATTTCTCAACCAAACGTGTTAGGTATCATAGGTACATGTTAAAAAGCAGCTATATAAGTTGTATAGGTATATCGCACGTGTCAGACCAAATTTTAATACGAAATTCTAATATTGATCTCGAGAATTCGACAACATTTATAACTCACATAATATATTATTTTGCAGTGAAAATTAATAATATTTCCGTGCAGTGCAGCGTTACAGCCGATCAGTATGCAATTAATCCAATAAATCAGTTATATTATGAAAGTCGCACGTCATTATATCAATGTCACCCCAATTTATGGTACCTAATATTATTATGATAAATATATGTATCAAATAACAAATAAATTTGTTTATTCGATTAAATTTTAAATAATACTCATAATTATAATATTATGTGATAAAAATCTACAGGTTGGTCGCAGTTATGAGTCACCTGCAGTAGAATTCAATTAATTAATCTTGTCGTCATATTATATTTTTATTAGAAAAACCTACTAAATATTTAAAAATTTAATATTATACAAGCGTCAAATTTTAAGCTGAAAGTTAGTAATTAACTTTCGCTTTTTCAGGTACTCCTAATCTCTCCGAGTTCTATGGATAAAATGTATTAAAATATATGTTTATAACTTTATAGCCATATAGGGCACGGATGTTGAAGTAGTAAAAAACTTGTAAATGTATTGCAGTATTGCACTTAAAAATACCGAAAATTCCACTTAATAATTTAAAATTTGCACTAAAAATAACAAAGTTTCGTTACAAACGTTATATTGGTCATATTGTTATCAAATAAATTGTGTTTAATTGTATTTTATTTTATTATATACGGGAAATTCATTGTGTTATTGATATAATTTACAATAGTAAATACAGTAAAGTATATATGATAAATTAAACTTAATAAGATAAACACAAATCAAGCAAACATGAAACAGGAAGTAGGGAGTAACAATATTAATAAGTAACAGACAACTATAACTCAAATATAAAACGGTGAGCAAAGAAATAAGCAGTTACGAGTAAGAATCTAAGAAGGCATGGTCATTATTGGCACTATTGTCATTAGACGTCTAAGTGGTTCGTATTGTTGGTAATTAGTGGTGACTCTGGGAATATGGAAAGATATATTAGAACGTGTAGAACGAGAAGGAATTTTAAAATTTACCAAGGATAGTAATTAAGGTGAGAGAATCAATTTTGTTGAGTCATCAAAGAACTTAGAATTAAGCATATACGTCTACGCTCAGCGAGGGTATGTAGCCAAAGTGCTTCAGCAACAAGAGACTAATCGTTAGGTTCATGAGGAATACCTAAAGAGAAGCCAACAAAGCTCAAAAACGTACGTTGTACGCATTCAAGTTGGCTTGAGCCGGTGACTGTATAAGGATTCTAGACTACCGATCCATATTCTAAGATGGGACGAACAGAGCACAATACAATGATTTTTATAAATAAATATTAGTATTTAAGTTAATAAGTATTTAATAAAAAATAATTTTACAGATTTTTAATTTAACAATCTAAACTACTCTGCCTTAAACATAATATAGCTCCACACTCGTGTTCGAAACCTACAGTACCCTCCCCCATAGTTCTACAGGCTAATGGCCTCAGTTGTCGAAGCCTTAACCCCCCCCCCCCCCCACACAAAAAAAATAACATGAATTGGGTTATAAATGTTTTTCTTAAATGTTCAGATTCAAACGTTTTTCCATTTGGAGCCAATAAGTAAAAAACCAACAAAATTTAAAAATAGTTATTTTAATATTGTTTTAAAAATTAGTAAATTCAATTATGTAGGTATTGACAAAATTCAAAATATTGCAGAGAATTGCATTTAAAAATTTTAGATTTTAATTTGTACTTATTCAAAACGCATTTCAAATTTTCTTAGCAATACAATATAAGAACAGTGTATAGAAGAAAAGTTTCAAATGCAACAATATCCGTGCCCTGCTGATGGCGTTCGATTATATTTTGACCTAAGGTAAACGGAAGGTGCTCAAACGATCTAAATCATGAAAATCAATATACTCGATATATACTGATCTATATTTTATTCTATTCTATAAGCTACGTGTAATTGTATTGAACAGTAAACTGTGTCGAAAGGCAACTCTTAAAGTTAGAAGTCCGCTATATTTAAATATTTATATTAATTAAGTTATTTATATATATATATATATATTAAAAGATGTTATTAAATATTTCTGTGGCTTGATGCAAGAAGGGCCAATGTCACATTTTGACAAAATTGAGATTATTTTACCAATGTCATTAATGTTTGTTTATGTTACTTGTGTTAAAAGGGCCAATGTCTCTTATGCTGTATGACCAAATTAGATTTGACATTGGCCTCTTTGACAATAATCGATAAAATAATAATCGATATATTATGGGCCTATGTCATCATTGGCCACATATTATTTATAGCCACGACCATATTGGCCATTTCGAAATCAATTAATAAAGTTAATAAATGTAAAAGTTACAAACATTATGCTCAATAGAATATTATTATTAGGTTTTAATAAAAAAGTCAAGTTCTTTAATTATTAAGAATTGTTTATTTTTAGTTTTGGTTTTGGGCCAACGTCAAACCGATGAAAATTTTTTTTCTGGTGGTCAGTGTTAAACTAAAACTTACATATCTATATAGTCAAAAAAGAAATGAGAGTCACACAATGAAAAAAAACAAATTGAATTATGTAACTGTATTTTTATAGTTCCAAGATTAAATTTAAAAATTGTTTGTACACTTAAAAAATTGATAATTTTTTTTTTTTTAATTCCGGAACATATTCAAAATATAACTTATTGGCCCTTCTTGTACTAAGCCACAGATTTTTATTTTACACCGTATAATTTGACGAGACTTTAAAATAATTAACTGTTTTCTTTGTCGAAATATTTTATATTTTTGGCTGTGTATAAATTCAGAGTAAAAAAATAAACTTTTAAATATTATGTTCTCAATTTGTATTATTATTTTACGTAATAAAAATTAGCAAACTTATCAAAATATAATAATATAAACTGAAAATAATTATTAAAGTATTTTAAAATTAGTAAGTAAGTATTTGATTTTAATTACTGATACTTTCAGAAAGTACTTTACTATCTACTATATTGGAGTAGTACTCTTAATACAAAATGAATACTTAAAAAGTATTCGAGTACTCAAGTACCTACCTTATAACAATGCCGATGGCAGCCGTTGAGCTATAGTCCTGAGCACATTCACGCCATACGATTTTTACAATAATTACATAATATTATTATAATAGTCTTAAATTGATTTTAGAACACTTCGCAGTACAATAACATTAATATTTGAATCACTGGGACAGCCACCCGCTACAATATGGAGGCTGTTTATTATTTCACATTAGATTCCGAGCAGAGTTTATTATTATATGGAATTTCTGCACCTGCACAGTGCTGCAGACAGATCGGTGCAATGCGTTTGCGCGCTTTTTAACCTTTTTTTTAAAAAAAAAAATCTGTGTGTGCAATCGTTTATGGTTTCTTGAATATAAAGGTAAAAAAAAAATGCCAAATTTGATTTTGGTTTTTAAAATATAAAAAAAAAATGTAAAAAGTAGTAAATGTCAGCTTTTTGCAAGTAAACGAGTAAAAATTGTGTACAACCGTGTTACAGATGCGAGTATGCATTTTTTTTTTTTTGAAAACACGCGTTATTATCGGTTCGGTAAAAGCGGTATGAAATTTTCGCACAACTTTCAAAATATATTATATTATATTCAAAACGACTGCCGCAGTGGGTCATTGCGCCGAGGTGAGCGACCCGACACACCGGTGCGGCTCCACAACATCCTGCAGGCTATATTATATATTATATGGCCATAAATATTATTAAATTATATATTTTGATCTTGTCCGCAACTTTTTTTTCTGTTTTTTTTTTTTTTAACTCTGCGTATCGATAAAATAAAAACACAGTGCGTTGACGTCCTGTCGCTAAATTCACGTATATAATAAATACGACGACGACCGAAGCGGGAAATGAAACGAAAAATTTTGATCACGTGATTGCGTGTATATTACAGTCTGTATATAAAATATACAGGCATAGTGTATAGCTATGCCGTCGTTCTCGGCCAAGACAACTGCAGCTCGTGTCCACTTTCATTAAAACACAAAAATATGATATTTTTATATACGATACGCTACTATAGAAGTTATTACATTCGTTGGCGTCTTATGTATATTATGCATTTTTCGCGTTATCTATATAAATATACGGTAGTTTCAAGTTTGGAACGTTTGCATTTTGTAAATGTTGCATTTTTTGTTGCCTCGCGCCACAATTGAATATCATAGGTCCGAATAGGTTTCAGGATGTTTTTGTTTTTATTTTTTAAGTTGAGTTTAGATTGTTTACCTAGGAGTGGATATATAGGGACTTTCACCTTAAGTTTAATAGAAGACGTTTTTGTTTTATATGTTCTGCTCAAGTTAGACGTTTGTCTAGGATCAGCCCTAAGTAACTTGACACTGCAAGTAGCCGCAGAAATAGTCATTTTTGACAGGAAAGGAGAAGGGACAATTCCTTGCTTGAGAGAAAAGGTAATAAGCGAAGACTTTTCATTATTTATTTTAACTTTTCCTTTGGAATACCATTCTTCCATGTCGTTAAGGTGACTTTGTAATTGTTGGTTGGTTGGTTGTAAGACAAGTAGGTTTTCATTAGAAGTAAAAATGACTTTGTCATCGGCAAATTCAGTTACTGAGGAGTGAGGGGATATTGGTTGGCCAGGCGGTCAGCCACGTATATGTAGAGATTAGGAGATGAAATAGCACCTTGGGGTACACCGGCCAGAACGGGTGCTAGTTTTGAGAACTTAGAACCTACCTTAATTACAAAGTGATGGTTTTCTAAGTATGATTTGAAAAATAAAAAGTATGGAGGGAGGAGGAGTTTTTTCAATTTAAATAAAAGTCCGGTGTGCTAGACTCTGTCAAATGCTCAAAAGACATCTAGAAGAACTGACGAACATTAAAGATTGTTTTCAAACGAGTTAACGATGGCGTCGGTGAAATTTACATTTTAAAATAAGATTAAGAAAAATGTTGTTCAAAATCTAATTGAAAATCACAATAGGTAGATAGGTAGGTAGGTACAACTAATAATTCGATGTTGTGCAACAATATAAAAATCATAAAATTATAATACCAATAGGCAAGCCTGGGCATAAACGAGTTAAAAAGTTAAAAGTTAAGTTAATTTTAACTTTTAACTTAACTTTTTTAAATTTAATTTTCATTAACTTAATTTTTAACTTAACTTATTTTAATTGATATTAACTTAATAAATAACGAGTTACTTTTAATAAAATTCAAGTTAAGTTAATTTATAAATAATTAAATAATAAAAATAAAAATTATTATTGATATTACATAACCATTTACTAGAATAGGGAATTACAAATATATTTAAATCAATTTCTTAAATACCTAAATATTTATAAATATAAATATTTTACTGAAGTATAAAGTTGGCTATATTCTCTAACAGTTTTAGACATTTAGTAGGTACCCTGAAAAAGTATTCAGAGTTTAAAATTAAGTACATTCTTAAATACCATGTTATTTTTATTTAATAATTTAAAAAAATTGTATAGTACTTATCTGTATTAGTGTATTCATAAATCAAAAGGTTGTATTTGTTTTGGAATTTTCAATTTTGTATTTTTTTCGTACCTACTTCATAATTCTATTAATTCAGTACCTATGTATAGAAAAGCTATTAGCTATTTCCTGTGTTCAATAATATTTATGATTTTTATTATTTAAATTATATTCCTGGGTATTTATAAAGATATTATAAAAAAAAATATAATAACTTAACTTATCTTAAGTTAATAAGTCATTGAAAATGTTCATATAATTTTTAACTTAACTGAGTTAAAAAAAAAATTGGGTTAACTTTTAACTATTAACTGAGTTAAAATGTTTTACATTAACTTAACTTAACTCAGTTAAAAATTATCATTAACTTGCCCAGGCTTGCCAATAGGTATATTATTTTTAAATTTTAATCAGAAAAAAACAAATATCGATATTCTGCGAAATTGAAATTAAAATCAACATTTTACAATTTTGATTTCAAGTGAATAATAATATAATAATATACAATTTATTAATTTTTAACTGCCGCTATATAAATGTAAATTCTAAACATTATTAAGTCGCGTCAATGCTGTGCCAATAAAATAACGCAAAAATGAAGAAAGCCGTGCGTATACATATTATATCAATTTTACCCGATCTTTTGTTGATCTTTTTACCTTAAGTTTACGTCCTTATGATATGGTTTTTGAGTCGGAGCAGTCTATTGAGAAAAAACAAATATTAAATCGGACTTATTAGGTCGGAACAATTGGTACATATACCTAATTCCGGATTTCAGTATTTTTCGTTGAAATAACAAAACACACAAATTCTTAATACAACTTACTGTACACGCAATTTTTATCTCTCCAAATCTGCACACTCAATAAATTTATAATTCGAGTATAAGTACCTACCTATAACTATAATAATGTTACAAACGCAAATACACGCGTATAACCATCGGGGACCTGCACGCCGCGAAAACTCGTATAGGTTAGGTTAGATCGCATCATAATATTATATTATACAATACAAATGAATGTTGAATATTATATTATAGGTAGGTAGGTAGGTATTTACCTAATACCACAATATTGTTTACTCCGAAAATCCGCACAATGTTTACGCGTGTGCAGCAGTATTATTATTCATATTACATATTATTATTATTATATTTGCGTTCGTGAAATACTCGTTTCGTGCGTTTGATTTATTTTTACCATTGGAGGTATATTATAATACCACCTCCAATATAATATGATATTATTATGTATAGGTAGGTAGTCACTAGTCTTTAATGATTTATGTTTTTCGTGCTTACGACTCCGTCACCGTGTAATATGCCATATGCGGTTACGAAATGGCGCCATCACGGTGTGCACTGCAGTTATCGTAAATAGATACCTATATCGAAGATCACAGATTGGCTAAATTCAGGTATTTTGTTCCAAATATAAGTATCTCGATTGCGTCCAAACACCACTGCAGGTTCACAGAACAACGTATGATAAATAAAATAGTTATGTATGGGTAAAATAAAAATAAACTTTTATAAACATATATTTTCATTAAAATGCATCTTAAATATAATACATATTATATATATAGGTATATACATATTATAAATAGCTACTCCAGCTCATAATGAAGGCAAAAAATGTTTACAGTAAAAAAAAAAATATGATATTATTAAGATAGTAATATAATATTAAAATACTCATAACTCAACAAAAATGTTTAATAACCGGATAATCAATTTTTATGGAACAAATTGATAATACAATATAGATGATTTAATAATCAGAAAAATAAATAGTCAAGTGAAAAAAAAATTAAATTATAATGTCATAAGTAGATTTTTACAAACTCAAAATTACATATTTCCTTGTTTTTTGATTTTAGATTCTGAGCAGAGCGAGGAATCCATTGACATTTTAATTTAAAAAAAATAGTGACTGAAATATAAAAACATGAATAATTATGTAAAATATGTATTCGTATTGTACCTATAAATGTATTATATTTTTATTTATTCTACGTATATATTATTTAAAAATTAAAATTGACTGATGAAAATTATACTGTAAGTAATATATTTTATAATATTTAAAGATGTTTATATTAATTTATAAGTATAAATTATACAGACATATTTTTACGTTTTATAAAAATAATTGAAATTTTAAACAAAAAAAATAATAATTAATTGAGATTATTTTAACTGAAACCAAAAATGAATGATATAGATAAAATATTTTGAATCCTGAACGATCCGTATGCATACATAATATTATATAGGTACATGGATGAATGATGATACATACTGCATGTATTCAAGTGTGATCGAAAAGCATACTAGTTACCAAAGTGGTTACACGTATGATAATTTAGGTATGGTATCATAGCAAACAGTGATAAGTGAAACCACAATACAAACATTATAACATAACCTATATAACATTTTAGTTTGTACTTCTTAATAATAACTTAAAAACACTGACAAAATAGTATAGGTATAATTACAATATATTAGTTCAATAATAACAATAAAACCATAGCACGCTACTCGATATTTTTTCTCTACAAGGAATAGGTATCTATGAACCATAAATTATAGGTTTTTGTTAATAAGTATAACCATGACAATCAAAACGTCTACTTTGTAAAATCGGTTTAAAAAATAAAATATATGTACCTAGCCCAAAAACATATTTATGTATTCAAATATAATGATATAATAAAATTGTTTACCTAAATTTATATACTCAACTCAACTCTCCCAATACAAGCTGGATTTCCCGGCAGTGTTGTATAATATTGTTTATGAATTTTATTCTTACCAAGTATACCCATAATCAATCTATGCAAAATGTCGGGGTGGCTATTATACGCTATCAATACAATTCAAATAATCATCGCATATTCGCTTATTTCTGCTTACAATTATTGTCAGCATTTAAACGTGAGAAAAAAAAAGTTACTTATTATAACATACTTCTTAGTTATTACTTATTACTATCCGCCGCAGTAGGTGGATTGCCTATCTCGGATAATTATCTTCTGACAACGTGTCGGAGAATTCAGATATATATAGAAGGCCCTGATTTACTTAAGTGCAGGTATTGCACTTGCACTTGGCCTCCAAATTCTGCAGGGAGTTCCGCGAGTTGCAGAATATTTTATAAAAAAACATAAATTTATCATTATTTTATTTTATTACATTTTTTATTTTCAAAAGTAATTAACAATCTGTATCCATACTAGATACAATAAGAAAATGTGATAAAGGTTAACATGTCATGAGATTTTGTTGAAAGAAGCCACACATTGATAGCACTTTCTGCTGGCTTGATAATTATTTATTAAACAATTTTTTTTTTTAAATTTTAATTGAATTTATAATTTAATTTAGGTTACTTTAAGAGATCTCGACACCACTTACGCTTCAAACGTCTTGGAGGATTTCCAGGTATTGTGGGAGTGGCCAAGTTTTTTATTAATTGATTTGGGTGATTATTATCATTATTTTATAGAATTTTAATTGTATGAAATAAACTGTTGAATTAATAAGTTGTTTTTCAATTTTAATGCAAGATTAATTATTTATTAATTTTAATTACATCTAAATTCTAAAGTATTTTTTATGTGTTAATATGCGGATAGTATAATTTTGTAATATTATTTAATTACGTAGTGCTATAATATATTCATTACCCTCAATTTAAAAAGCCAAGTAACTGAATAATTGTATTTATAGTATCATTTTAATAAAGAAAAAATATTTTGTGAGCTATGAGATAGTTTAAATACAACATCATCTGCTGATGTTTTTCGCTGAAAATTGTTGACCTGGTGTATGAGTTGGTGAATGTATATTGGCCCTAATTTCATTAAATCAAGCCCTGGCCGTGTGTAAGGAATATTATATAAAATATTGCTATACCAATAATATTATATATTATAATCATCAATCATATTTATTGTGCTGAACTTGTAATGATTTTATATATTATTATACTTATTAATAATATGATCTACTGCATAATTTTTTCTCCAAAAATCGTCGAGGAAATCAATGAACCGGTAATGCATCGAAATACGCGATAAAATATATTATTATTATTAAATGTTAACCATCACGTAGACCACAACTGTATATCGTATTAAGTATGCCTATTAGTATATGTAGACAGTAGCCGATTTTCGTCATAGTGGTCTTTAATCATCAATCATATTTTGTGTGCTGAATTTGTTATGGTTTTATATTTTTATATATTATACTTATTGTGATCTACTGTAGTCTTTCTCAAAGTGGGAAACAGCGCTCCATCGTGGGAGTTGGCTGCACCCTCCAGGGGGAGGGAGGGCAGTAAAGACCCGAAGAAATTTTAGCGGCGTGGAAGAGAAGTAGATGGCTAGACGACTAGGTGATTAAAAAAAGCGAAAAAATATGTTCTTCTTATACTTCAAATTAAAATTAAATGCCTACTACATGTCCACATAATTATACTTACGTCTGTTTTTAAGTAAAATATCGAAGCTTGATATTAACAAACTTGTTAAAGAGCATCAGGTTCGTACTTCACATTAGATAGGTATACGTTTTAATTTAATTCTAATAAAAATACTTTTGAATATGATCGAGTATGACATGTTTTAATTATATTTGTTTTTATCTCATTAAGCATGGAAGTTTGAACTCAGATATAAGATACGGCGTTTACAAGTATAATAATTACAATAACTATAGTTATTTTTTTTAAAGATGCACTACAGATGATAAAAATGTTGGGGGCTTTGGAATATTGTTGATTCTGAATGTGGGCGTTGGATTGAATAAGTTTGAGAACCTGTGTCCTGCGGTGATCTACTGTATAGTTTTTTTTCTCCAAAAATCGTCGAAGAAATCAATGAACCATCGATGCAACGAAATATGCGATAAAATATATTATTATTACATGTTAACCATCACGTACACCATAGCTGTATATCATATTAGGTATGCCTATTAGTATATGGACGGTAGCATGTTTTAGCCATAGCAGTGGTCGACGCAGAGCCAACGATCGTTATGCCTAAACATCATAATATTATTTCGTAACGTCAGCCGATAGTGTCGGTACGTCTATGCGTATATATAGTAATAGTATTATATATTAATAAGTAATAATAATAATTAAAATTAAAATATTGTATGATTTATATTATATTATTTACGTGTCAGAACAAAACCACATTAACAACAGCCGCTTGTCCGAAGGCTTGGGAGTTGTATATAGTTGTGATAGGTATACATCAATTAACGATTAACGCGTTACACACACAGCTCAAACATCGCCATTTTCAAAATTATTATAAAAATTTATAGCGAAATATCCATATTTTTACGTGCAAGAACGGCGTAATTACTCTAAAAATGACCGCAGGATATAGCAGGCTGTAGAGTCGTTCTTATCATATCGCATAATCACAAGTTTGTTATCATGAAGATTGTATCATAAATCCAAATTTATTCCAACAGTCAAAGCACAAAGTACCGCTGGTTTTCGACTAAACTGACACCAATAAAAATGTGCTAGTTTTATTGAAAATAATTAAAAATATTATTTGCAACATTAACACAGGTCAAATCGGGACATTTTTTTGTTTTGCTTTTTTTTTTACAATTAAGTGTTGACTTGTAGTTAATATTAGTAATACAATTTTTGTTTTTGTATGCATTTACCAGCCATAATATTATTATTAATTATTATAGACGTCATGAATCATGATAAATATCAGTATAGGTGAAATAGGTTTCAGGAAGAACGTCATAACTCAAAAGAGCGATGAAAATCAATCATTTTTTGAGGTTATTCTAAATGTTATCCACACAAACTTATTATTTGTAGAATGCACAGTTTATCTTTAAAGAGAAACTTTAATTTTAAAATCTTAGTTCATATCAAGAGTTTCAAGAAACGAAAATTCTTTAAGCAGCTGTACTGTAAAATCTACTTTTTTGAGTTATGTCACACTATTCTTGTACACAGATGAATTTTATATACATTCGGGCTACGAAAACACACTATAGGAGTATCCGTCGTAAATCCATAATATGTTTTAATAATTTTTTTGATATGTGATAACTGTAGGGCATAGATTTTGTAGTATAGTAAAAAATTAGGAAGTAAATTGATTGCAATATTGCACTTATAAAATACCAACGATTGCACTAAAAAATAACAACGTTTCGTTATAAATGTTATAGATTTATTGTTATTAAATTATCGTTAGCAATTTTTTATGTCAAAAGTCTAAAACTATCTGTAAAACCGATTAAAAGCACACAATGCGTGAAACATCCATGCACTTTTAAAATAAAGAATTATTTTCCTTAAAAAAATCTGAATATTTTATTTTTGAGTATTTCATGTTTATTTTAACACTATTATATAACATATATTAAATATATAATTATACATCTTTTCAATTTTCTTGCATATTTTTTTAACGAAATGATTACGATGTTTTATAAATTTTCCAAGGGTCTCGTGACTGCTGACTTTTTTTACTTTACAGTTCAAATATATTTCAAATAAAAATTTAAAAAAATCATTCCACGTTTATTTTTATCTTTCTTTTTTTAAAAATAATATTTAAATTAAAAAAAAATATTTTACATATTTTTATTTTAACAATCTAATAAACTATACCTACTCTACCTACTATAAACATATTGAATTGCATTATAAGTGTTTGTTTAAAATGTTCATTTTCATACGTTCTTCGATTTGCAGCCAATACGTAAAAACCAAAGTAAAATCACGTGAACAAAATTGAAAGATTGCTTAAATTGTTTTATAAATGAGGAAATTCAATAAAATTGCAATTAGGTTTAAAAATTCCTAAAATTGCAAAAAATTACGCTTTAGATTGTATTTCGTACTTAAATGAAACGCATTTAATATAATATAATATATCATATATTTAAAATCAAAATTTTAATAGTTGAGATAATACAGATAGAAAATAACTGGATTACGAATGATTCCTTCAATTAATTTTTAGTACGATTATTTTTCATATTTTCCATATAACGAGATTACGATAAACCGTTTTCAAATTTTTAGCTTTCTACTGTTGTATATTATCGTACGAATATTTTTCTACAAGACTTGACGGGAGAAATCTGTTAATTTGACATTGTATAATATAAATTTTGGTTCAGACTTACATAGTAATAATATAGCACCGTTGGTTTAAAACGTACAATTTTAAATCAACGGTAATACCAATAGTTGATAGTAATAACCATCACGGACCAGAGTTTTTTCTAAAGCTCAAATTGGAGGGACACATATCATAGCCTCTATTACGATAATAATAATAATAATTTTATCATAAAACCATCGTCGTGCCGATAGTAATAAAAATTATTATTATGAAGATAATCGATCGTGTGACTATCGGTAAATCAATTGGTATTATATATTATTTCCGTCGTCGTCGTTACATCGACCTGCTCCTACGACTTTGCGTAACACGACATCCGAATATCCTATGTAATAACGACTATATTAATATTATTTTGTAACGAAACAACTATAATATAATGTTATTTGGCACACGACCTCCCCCTTTCCCACTCGTGCGCAACACTCTTGTGCGGCCTATGATAATTTATATCAAATATTCGAACGTAGAATTTTGAACGGTGACCACGATGATCTCGATATTTTTAGCCAGGTAAATTTTATGAACTGAAACCGTGGTGCACGACGTCGCGCGTCGTCTGCAACAGACAACAGTTGAAGTGAACAGTTCACATAATGATGATTATATTATATTTGTTATATTATCATACGGTTTTCGACCGATTCACTTTTCGACAAAATCTAAAAAAGATCGATTCCCTTTTTCCACCAAACCAAAAAGCTAGGTTAGGTTAGGTTATTATTTCGAGTAGGTAAGTTATGATAATTTTAAAATGTACAAAAAGTGTATAAGTTAAAAATGGTTATCACTTGCTTCATAATAAAAAAATATCAATAAAGACCTCCGAGACGCCCTAGATAATAATCTTACCTTTACATTTTATAAGAGGTAAATTCACTCTAATTTTAAAAATTACAGAATGTGTTAAGTATTGTGAACGTAAAATTTGCCATGTTATACGTCTGCAAAACGGAGTCAACAAATGTCAGTGTGGCGTCCACTTAACAAGAAATCAATAGAATCATCAAAACAGTCTGTGCACGTTACATAATATCTACTGCCAGTGAAAATATATCGGCTCGAACTCGCAATCAAACTTTATAAAATTAAAATAATTACTTGTCATGTGGGCACGTGGCCATTCTTCGACAACACACAACAATATGAGACCTCAAAATAGGACACGTACGTGACTCGCACGCCAACACTTTAGAGGACTTCGTATACTCGCATATATTTTATCCGTATAACTAACGCATATAATATATCAAGATTTACGTCTATAGCAGTTTGTATTGTTAGCTTAAATATCAGTGTGAGTTGACCTATATTATTAAACTAGAATACAATTACCTGTGTTCTCTCGTTAGTTTTTTAAGATATTTTAATTTTTATGTGAATTATGAGCATTTTAAAATACTAATATTTAATATACTCGATCAGTGATGGAACAAAATCCGTGCGGAAAAATACCACAGAGATGACTCAAAACAAGGTGAGAAGATTTGTTTAAAAACACGTGGAATTACTTGGCGGAAACTCGGATTGAAAAGAAAAGCAACGGATAGAGAAGGATCGAGGAAAGGGTACGAAATGGGATGGTCCTGCAGAGAGCCCTAATAACCGCGCGGGAAGAAGAATAAGTCAATTCACTCTAAAATGTTGAGCTAACAACACAAAATTAAAAATTGGAACTGCCGCTGGACTTACATTTTGATAATATATTATGCATCAGACGAGCTGACGATACACGCGGGTACGGGGACAATATCCATTTGTATCAGCTGTGGTGTCGATGTAACAAGGAGTCAGGAGACATGGATTGGTTTGGAAATTTTCTACAACCTCACAGCGAGTAAGTACCTAGCTATGCTTATAATACTATAGGGTCTAGATAATTTATTGAAATTTATTCTTTGCGTAAGTTAATATTTTAACCAGCCGATTTCAATCTAAATCCTACGTTAGACGTCCGATTTAACATAACATGCACGCCGTGGATATAGCTATTAGGTAAATATCTATAATTTATATTGAAATAAAAAACAAATTAATGAGATATATTATAACGGTATTTTTTTTATAAATTTTCTAATTCTAATGTCCTATTTCTAGCGTTCGCGAAATAGGTTTTCACGAATCACTCACTCGTCGACATATCGCAAGATCTCAATCTCAAAGTTTGTACTTATGAAAAACCCAGCTGAAGCTCATTACCAATAATTGTATACCTATGACGTGAATTGTAAACGATCGTCTTAATTCCGATATGTAAACAATAGATTACCTACTATTATGAACACGTTTAGAAATCACAAGCACGATATTAGTTAAAAATATAACCTTCGGCGTAGACTGTATAGTACCTACGGTATTCGGAAATATTTTAGTATCCAATACCTATGTCGCATAGCACGTAGACTTGTAATAGCCGGTTTGATTACTTAATCATACGTTCTGTTGTAGACGTCACAACGTCGTCAAGCGATTGCGTTTTTAATATTTTTCGCCTGTGTTTCAAATATTAATTTTTTTTCTCAGCTCTGTAACCTCGTTTATGATAGTAATATTATCGTATGATAATCTATATATGCATTATATTGATAATGGATTTATAATTATTATAAAGGAAAATTTGATTCGGATTGTTAATATTATTAATTATCTGTATAATAGGTTTCCCGCAGAAATATGTATAGGTGCTAATTTACCTACATATAATATGTAATGCGTATAATAAAACAAAATATATAAACACACATTATTATCAAACCACCTGTGTGCGCATATATTTAAAATGATATATATATATTAAGACGTGACTGCGGATAGTGGTAACTATAATAACTATCATGACTATAATACTATAATTTATACGCTAATTATACGTCATCATGTATATTTAACAGATGCACTTGAAGCAATATTTATTATTATTTTTTAAATCGAGGTTTTCTAATATTTGGACTGTTGGAGAGACGCAGAAACGGCAAATTTTGGTATAGATATTAATAATTAACTACTGTATAATAATATTATAACATTCGCAATTCACACTTATTCTTGTTCTTAATATAGGCACTGCGATGGTAGTTAGAGTAGTTCAATATGATATATATCATAAATATAGGTACTGTATTTATCGTTTGATATTGAAAATAAATTAAATAATTATTATTTTGGATTATTCGATTTCGTTTTCACGACAATAGACAAGATTTGAGTTCTAAACACAATCTCAATATTGTTCTCTCAAAACCACGAGATCTTGAAGTACCCGATGGTAATAATATTATTATATCGCTATAATAGTTGTTGTATTTAATAGGTAGTATCATACAATTATATTCTTTATCAATTTTGTAATTGGGTAATTGTGTAAAAGTAAATAAATAATGTTTTAAAATTTAAATAACTGTAACACTAGATTTTTCGTTTTTATTAAGTGGTCTATTTTGAATAAAACTCGTAAGCTAATAAAATACTTATTCATATGTTTAAGATTGTTTGTATTAATTTATACGTAATCATAAACATTTTTACTATCATTTATTTGTCCACGCAGTTAAAATATTGAAAACATCTGATTTTTTTTCAAAATGACGTTATTGGTAGCACTTGTGTACAATTTGCATATTGCCACACAACAGGCTGTTTAATTATATGTACCGACATAGGGATATATGGTTAATCTTCATCCGGTCCTGCGTCTTCCCCGGCATATTATAATATTCTATTCGACAAATATAGGACAAATTTCCGCCGTCGACCGAATACGCGTTTATATTCTTATTACAGCATCGCGGTTACAGCTGTCGACGTAATGCGTATGTATATAATATGACATGTCACCGTATATACAGGGTGTACGAGGAAGACCTGAAAAATGAAATAACTTTTGTTTTAATCAATATTTTTTAATTTTTGTTTTAGATTCTGAGCAGATCGAGGTAGCTAGTGGTTTTACAATGATGTTTATTTATTTTTTTATCCTGTATTTTATATATTATAACCTACAGACGCCTTCGTTAAACGTAGTTATAGTATAACATTTTTTATTTTTATTTTTATTTATTAATACTGAAAATAACAATTTTTCAATTTTGTATACATTTGTGAATCTGGTTTTTAGAAAAATTGTTTACTGTAAAAACGTTTATTTAAATCATACGCGTATAGTTTATTTTTTTACAATTGTTCTTGTATAAAGTCATCAAAACATTTTAAATTCAAAATGTTTAAATTTCTTTTAAATATTTTATGACAATTCTAGGTTTATTTTAGGCATCCACTTGTTAAAATCTAAATATTTTTTTTTTTTTTTTTTATTGTTCTAAAAAAGACATCGGCAACAACGGCCATTAGTCATAGACATTACGTTAGTTACATTTTTTCTTTGTATCTTAAATATAATTTTTTTAAATTAAATTGTACAATTTGTATTTTCTTAAAAAGGTCAGGATTTGGAATGTGGTGTCTGCATTTGGACTGAGGGCTGCGTCTAAGGAGGTTGAGATGTTCAGTTGATGAAGTTCCTCTGTGTATTGTCGGCATTCAGTGAGGATGTGGTGGACTGTTAGTTCGGTACCAAATAATTTTTTAATAAGTCATTACTTTACAAATTAATGATTATCCTATATATATATATTACTTAAACAAAATTTGAAAACCATAAAAAATAAACCCATTCGACTTACATAAATGTTTTTACATTCAAAAGTCTTCTAAAACTCAGTTTTACAAATTGGCTATTTTGAAATTTAGAATCAATAAATTATATATATTTATATAAATGAAAAAAACATTAAAAAATATTGAATCCAACAAAAATTATTTCCTTTCTTAGGTCGTTCTGTTACACCTTGTATATTATAATATTATAGACATCACAGTGGCCTTATTATTTTAATATGATGGACCAAAAAAAAAAACCAACATTTTTGTAAAACGATTATTCATTCGCGATCGAGCGCGCGGTCGCCATTAAAAATTCATAATGTCACGTAACGATATAAGACCTATATATTATCCACTTGTCATTACGACGAAATTCATTAAAAAACCTATCAGCTACGAGACATCGTGGTTCACACATCCATTATGTTCTTGGGCCAACAATAATAATAATAATATTATAATCCCGTAAGCACTAATGGCAATCGCGACAACGACGGAGGCGGCGGCGTACGGTGTATAATATTATAATCGTTTTTCCATCTCCGCGCGTCGGTGTTATTTGAAAACCGGAAAGTAAATAATATTAAAGTAAGCTGACGACGACCGCGACGTAGTGTCGAGACGAGACGCGATTACATATTATTATTATTATTATTATTATTATTATTATTATTGTTATATATACCATATAGCTGTCCCACCCAGCGCGGTCCGTGTCGAAAGATTAGTTTTAAAATAAATATATATTTGTTAGAAAAATTATATTCCCTATTCCCACGGTGGATTGAGTGCATTTCGTATATGCCGTGCAATTTTTTTGTGTAAAATGTGTGAGGTCGAAAACCTTGTTTGATTGTCCAACAAGTCCAGCAAGTGTTCACCTAAGTGAAAATCGATTTACATGCAACTTAGTCACTTATTAAGTACCTATAAATAGACAATCCGAGGACGTCGGATCGCGGACAATATGCAAACAGTTTATTATCAGGTATAGGCAATCCGCTGGGGCGATTTATAAACACGACGATGGGATACTGTAACTGTATTTAGGGTGACTATATTTAAAAAATAAATAATTAGAAAGGGACTAAAACCATTTCCACGGTGCAGTATTTAAATTTATAGTTATTGAAGATTTTTTGTATTAGTTTAAATAGTTGTAAAGACTAAAGAACATTACATGATAGATATACTACACACCTATACACGGAGCTTTTTATTATACTACAATATATAGGGTGATCTACCAAACATGATTACCCCCTTTTTCTTCTTCAATGATGCAGTTATTCAAAATCTTTTTTTTGGAATTTTTAAATGGAATATATTTAAAGATCATATTTTTAAATTCTTGAGATTTTTTTGAATTACTCTAGGAATGTCCTGTAGAGATACAGACTTATATTTTTCAAACGATCACCCCCAACTGTAAATTATTCAGTTGCTAACATAATATTTTTGTCAACAAATTAGAAAACACAATTAAATATGTAAATAATATATTTTATATTGAGCATACAATATGCGTAATAGAATAATGCATATTATAATACATACAATATACATATTAATAAGAATTAATAAAGAATATTTAGTGGAATAGACATAAAAAACAGGACAAAAAGCGTCCTGAAAGAATAAGTTTTTAGTGGCAACATGACACAAAACTAAAATAAAGGACAATCATGTATAGAACACGACGTATAGTCGTAATTACGTAGGTACCTATGTATATTATGTACATTTCTTCAGTAAGTGCAATTAGCCACTTACAAAGGTATGTAATCTACGGCTTAAATGTGCTCATTAAATATTCAGAATCGTTACAATAGTTATGAATAGCCAATTGGTACCAAATCTTTAAGAAAGATAACCAATGATAAAATCTTCATTAAAAAATCTAAAAGTTTTGAAGATACGTACATCAGCAAATGTGGGGTAGATGCGGTTTTGTTTCAAAAAACGTTGAATAATACGTTGCTCATAACTAAAAAAATAAAAAAGTTGTATTTTGTTAAGTTTTATCGTAGCGTTGTTTAACTTGACCTGATAAACAATAATAATCATATGTAGACACTTCCATTTTCGAAAATTAAAATATATACCAATATATGTATAACCAAGCACTCGTGAAGGTAAAGTACGCGAAAATAACTGGCGCTGCACGTTTTGAAAACTGATTAGGTAACAATATATACCTGTATGATATTATGATATTAAGATGACTAACGACTTTATAAAAATTTCACGGATGATGATTTTTGTGAAGGAATAACTTACGTCCATATGATGATGCATACATACATCGCGTTTCGCGTATATTCTGCAAAATTCGATGTGTCATCTGCAGATCGGTATACCTATAAAGCTATATGTACCTATACATTTTCGAAAAATCATTTTTCATATTTTTAATTTTTAAATAGTATACAATACATTATAATATTATTATTATTTTAAAATAAAAGCTTTTAGCTTAATAACGATCAAACTGAACTCCAAATTTTTATATAATTTCAAATTATACGGTATGATATATAATGTGTAAAAATAAATCTTAAAATTGTATTAATTTTCGAAGACATTAAATATAGTTTGAGATTAAAGGTTAGGATATTGTCGTAAAATCACTCTAATATCAAAACTAACAGCACACTTTTGAAACTGGTGAACGAAAATGTCGTACGTGTGTAAGACGGAGACAACAAATGCATGCTCTTAAGAAAAAATGGAGTGTAAAATGGCTTGTAGAATTATCACTTTATATAATATTAGTAACAAAAAAAATTATCAAATTTGGTTGATTCTACGAGGATCATTATTCACGTAGAGCGTATTTTTGTGGACAAAATATTACATTGGCACCAAGCACTTTAATAGACAGACAAATTAGACGGCCTCAAGCGATTCCGTCTTATCGAGTTTTAACTGTAAATTGTATTTCATATTTTAATCTCCATCATACTATCTTATATTAGGCATAGTTTCCGACCAAACGTCTGTAAAATCTATAGGATTTATGAATTAGGTATTTAGGTATCTGGTATTATTATTTGTGACAAGGTGCAGTAGGTACACGGTTATCATTTAAAAATATGCACAACGTTTTACAGTAATATAGGTACTGTTCTTAACATTTAAACTCATAATATTTATTACATATATATTATTATATACCTACCAATATAATATATACCTATATGGTGTATATTTTATTTATCTATAATTAGGGATAATATATTATTATGTTGTAGGTACACCTCGACTGACAAAAACTACCATCGGAATTGAAAAGTTTTTATTATTTATTTTATTATTTATTATAAAAACATTTTTTAAACAATTTTGATCGAACGAACCGATCTATTATAGAAGGAAATCAAAGACGATAAATTTGTCAAGTTATGCAAGTCACAAAAAACAAATTTTACAGGAGAGACCAAACAAATGTTTGTCTCGACTCGCGATGGACTTACGACTGTATGCTTCAAAAATATTATTTTGTATTATACTTCTCTTATGTATTTATCACGCTGGACATACGTTTCAATACTCCTATCATATTATAGTTTAGGACTTAAGTTAGTATACTGCTTAATATCTATAAATTCATTGTATATCGGACTTGCGTTACTATTCTGTGGTACAGAAATATTATTGGAAGCGCTTCTAGAAAATCTTCAATAGTCTCTACCGATCGTGGGCGTTATCAGCGATATATGGCGTTATCAGCTGATGATAACTTAAGTGCGACATATGCGTTGCAGCCCGGAGGAGCTTACTAATTCGAAAAACGGGTCTGCGTCCATTGTATGCATACTACACTATTATAATAATAGATGGTGTGTCTACTCGCCGACGATTCCGATTTAAACACACACCGCCTCCCGCGTTATCGCATGATGTAGAGCCATAATTATTATCGTGTTAATTGTTATTATCATTACGAAACATTCTCGCTTAATCATGAAGTGTGAAGTTAGCACTCCCCCCCAGCCCCCAACTGTTTAAGACCTCTTCCAAAATGATTTTACCCTCATTTTTCCAAGTTGTAACAATTATTGTAGCCAAGTTTTTATAATTCGTATCCTCTTATTTTACAAGCAACGATCAATTTCACGACGATTGGCCAACTTTACGCACCCCCTCCCCACAACTCAACGAAATCGTCCAATATAGTTTTTAATACTTATATACAACTTAATTTGTATAATATTGTTTGTAAATTTGTAACAAACTTTTTTTTACAATTTTTAGAATTCGTAAAATCAATACTTAAGGACGACATACGTTTCAGCCCGGAGGCGCAACTCAATTCGAAAAACGGGTCTGCGTCTAATTTGAGTACACACCAACAGTGGTGTGCCCTGCGTGAATTTCCAACGGGGGGGGATCACACTATATAATTATTGTAGTAGACGGTTTGTCTACTCTCCGACAATTCGAGTTTAAACGCACACGCCTACCGCGATATCGCATGCACAGCCATTATTATTATGTTAATTATTGTTATTGTCACAACGAAGCATTCTCGCTTAATCGTCGCGCGATACAAAATAATATAATGCAATGTTATAATTATTCTCGACTGGTTATTATAATTTTTTTTTTTTTACTGCAATAACTATGATTATAATAATATAATGACATGATAATCTATATAGGCGCGATCGTCGTTGTAGTCGTCTCGACAGTAACAGTAGACACGCACTATAGCAGCTCATTAAACGAAATTGAAAATAAATAATACCTATATCCGAAGCCGAATTCAAAAAAATATGAAATATGAAATATAATAAAATATAAAATATTTTTACGCATATAAATATTAAACCAGGGTTTGAGGCCGATTTTGAATAGGTACCGGCTAAATCCGTTAAAACCGAAATCGATATACCTAAAAACTGAAAATGAAATCGAAAATAAGTTGTATATATATTATACCAATAATATTCAACACCGAAAACGGAATCAGAAAAAATGTTTTCGGTTTCAAGCACATGAAAAGTATAAAAATCATACGTTACGTAATTTTTTTTATGTAATCTATTCTGGATATTTCTTTAGATGAAAATTAATAAACGATGGCTTCAATGAACAGGTGTTTTTTTTTTTTTTTGATTTGATATTTGATATATTTACATAACTGCGAGCTTTTATTTGAGTCTCAGCTGTTTTATGTCAATAACCTTAAAAATATTTATCGAATACCTGAGCCGTTAGAGAATTTAGTTATTCGTGAATGATTTTTCGACGGGACCCATTTGGGAATAAGCAAACAATGGATAGGAGCCGTTTGGGTGTTGTCTCTGTCTTACTAACGCATAATAGGTACACCAAAATATAACTTTGTGTGCTTGGCTTATAATATATTATAGTAAATATTGATTATTGACCTACTATCAAACTTAAATGTAAGAACATCATCTATGATCTACTCACAATCCTGCTGAAAATCTAAACACTGGTATCATAATTAATGTTCTCGAATTCTTCAGAGCTACAGAATTTCATTATACAATTTATTTAGAAATGTATCCATATAATGTGTATTATAAATATACAATGTATTCACATAAAATGTATTATTATTAACTTTATATGCACATTTTTAAATTTTTTTTTTGTATCTCTATAGCTACAAGTTTCACGGAAACTTGTTATGACAATTTTATCCTTAATGTAATAATTATGTTAAATTTCTTGTAGCCAATGGTCATATATTATAGCGAAGCAGTTAATATCAATAACATTTTATTTTTTAATAATCCATGTTCTTTCGTATGGTTACACTATAATTTTATTTTTAAGTGAATTATGAGCAGTTGTATATATTAATATTTTACCAACAACTACCAAAAATTTGAACTGCTGAACGTACATTTTGGTATATTATATTATTGCATATTTTATACGTTAGTAAGACGGAGACAACGTTGTGTGGTATAAAATAATATTACAATGTAATATAATAATTGTTACCTATTTGTTCTCGAATAGTTTTTTTTTTTTTTTTGTTACAGCAATAGTAGGTATCTCCTGCCTATACTACAATAATAATAATATAATGGCAATTATGGCATGATAATCTAATATGATATGCGCATTAAGACATGTCGGAGTCGTCTCAACAGTAATACACGCGCGCTACAGCAGCTTACTAATTTGCTATACCATATTTTATTATTTAATAATCATTATAATAATAATAATAATAATAATATTACGCACATAGATTACAGACTGCTCGTACGACATCTGTTTATACGAAATACTATATAATCACTGGCCTTAAAATCATATGCGATATGTCGTGTAAATTATCCGCTTAGACGAGCGTGTTATAAGACGTATTATAGGCGTGTACCTATATAATAATATTATGTACATAATAACAAATAAAATATAACGACAGGACGATAATGATATATTATGATGTGCGACGGTAATGAGTAATGACGATTATATTATTATACCTACACGCTGACGAGATGTTTATATTATTATTATTTACTCGCAGCCCCCCTCCCCCACGAATATTCGGGCCTAGGTCACGCGAAACTGTGTCGCCCGCGTTACCTACTGCAGTTTCGAAGAGGGTTCAGCCACCGATTGCGACTGTTGCTGCACTGAGAACTGCACAGCCAGCAATGCAACACTTTTATGATAACGCCTAATGATAATAATATTATAGCTGGTACATAATTATGATAATGATGATAACGATATGCGTGTGCTGCACGTCACGAGACTTTTACTTCGATTTCCCAACCGGACGATAGTAACTGTAAGTTGTATACCGACTGTAATGTGTGTCGTATTATCATCGGCTATAATAATAGCACTCTTTACCCGCGAACGTTTAAAAAATGACATTATGGGGAAACTTCAATATCATAGCTATGCAGCGTTGCAGTTTGTTGTTGCATATTATATGCAACAACTATAGTTGCGTTGTCGTATACCGTACCAATTATTAATAAATATAACAATATCATCATCGCCGTGACATGCACTATACTAATATTATATTGTTTCGAAATGGCGAAGGGTGCACGCCACATATCTGTGTCTCCTATATATACGGACCGCGAGTACGAACCCGTCCACATTATATTATTACAATAATATTCATTTTTTTGTTTCGAGTTAACCATCGTTTTCGCCATCTGATTTGTTTTCATTCGTCGTTATTCCGATCTAAAATAAGACTGCAACGATATTAATGTAACAATAAATATTCACAGAGGAACGCGCTCAACCGTCGTGTATTTGATCAAGACTTCGTATTCTGCAGTGTCCAATCAATCGGTAAGAACCTTCACATTTTTATAATATTAATACTATAATACTGTTGTACTGGATATTAAATAGAATGATTATTAAAGCTATTTGAGCTATTAAATCGCATGTTTTTATACTATTATTGATAGAGCACAATATTACAGTAGCTGCAGCAGCAGTGGATCTGAGGTTGTATGAACATTTTGTAGTGACGCGTTACAGCTGTGTTACAATTATTATTATAATATTATGGTGCACTATAATGAACTACTCATTTTCCGTTAGTACTGCTCAGAAAATTGTTACCCTAGCTATTATTATTGTCGTTGTATTTTTGATTTTTAGATGTATTTTATATAACGCCGCGGAAGAATGTGAAAACAGATCCCGTGGCGTCGTCGGTTCAAACAAAAAAAAAAAATATATGTATTTTATATAATATTGTATATTAACTTCTGACTTCAGGATTATTTTGTTTTAACATAAATAATTTGTTTTTAAGTTGGATATACATGATAAAATGTTTCTAACTGTTTTTTGTAAGGTGTCGTTGTCATGCTTACTCATTAAAAAAAAACATTTTATTAATATGAATCACACAGTTTTCAAAAAAGTTTTGAAACACTATAGAAAAATAACGTTTTTAAAAACTTTAATCAAAAACTTATAAAAACGTTAAACAAAAACTATATTTTTTAAATCGATAAACAAATTCGAAAACAAAAAAATTAAAAACGTTTTCCATCCATAGCATTTACACTTTATATCCGGTAAAACATTTCTATTTCATTCTAAACTAAAATAAATAAGATGCATTATAAATGTAAAAAACAATTTAAACTCCCTAATAAAATATTGAAATTAAATATTATCGATCCCATTATATTATTCACGTGAATTATATTATTTAAAAAAAATATAAATTACGGCTTTGTCACGGCCAGATATTTTAACAGTCAAGCTTGAAATGTTCCACTCGGGACAATTTATTATATTTAAATAATATTAATTGACCAACTAATAAAACAGTAGAGTATTGTAGGGCGTCCTATAGGCTATAGGTACATTTGCATATTATACAAGTAGCGCTAATTGTAGTTGACTAATATTTCATTATGTGGCAGCATCTATATAATATTATAAGAATTTAAAAATAGCTTCAATAGAATACAATTTCCGTTTCCGTTTAAATTTTCGTCACCCGCAATGTCGACTGACGAACAAATTTTTAAAATGTAGATTTAGTAGTTTCCGATATTTGGCCTGATAATTTTATGTTTGCAAGCCAAAGATTTAGGAAAAACAATTCAAAATTAATTGATTTGTAAGCTACGTACACCTACTATATTAATTTGTTGCCGGTCACTTATTATCGGAGCTTTATACCTAGTCGTTAATTTTGGGAGGGGAGGGCTCAATTTGTGGTGCAGATTACACATGCTCCTGAACTCCACATGATATTGTGTACTGTGTTTTAAGGTATTTTGCAAAGATACAGGTAGACTTTGTAGACAAGTCTTCAGTTATATTTTTTGGTGATTGGATTTTAAGAAATTGAGACTAATTTTAATTTTTAACTAGATTTTTTTTTTAATTTAATTTTTTAATTTAACTTTTTTTATTTATATAAACGTAATAAATAACGAGTTACCTACTTTTAATCAAATCCAAGTTAAATTAATTTATAAATAGTTAAATAATAAATATTATAATAAAATTATTTTCGATGATGCATATCGTATAAACATTTACTTTCTATTATTTTAAACCATATTACTGGCTATTTATGTATATAAAAAAATGTATAACTTAACTTAACTTTAATAAGTTAATTGTAAGTTTGCATATGGCTTTTAACTTAACTGAGTTTGAAAACAAAATTAGGGTAACTAGGTACAAACTTTAAGCTTTTTAAAATGTTTTCTATCAACTTAAGTAGTTAACTCATTTAAAAATAAACACTGACTTGTCCAGGCTTGTAAATTATAATATCTAGTATATTTTTACTTCAATACTAGACACTTGTTTTATCATCAGACATGCGACTATATTTTAATGGTGCATAATAATATTAAAATAGGTAAACATAATACCTATATATGCAAATATGAAATGATTGATGTTAAGCAGTAATATGCATACACGCTGGCGAAACAATATGACATTATTAATATTCAAAGTAAAAAGGTCAGGTGTCCCACATTATACAGCCATAATAGTAATACGCTAAATGAAAAAGCTAGAACTGGGTAAAAACAAATTAATTAATTCGTCTTACAACTTTTAAACATTATGACTGCTATTGGTTATAGTAGTAGTAGTAGTATAGAGACTCAACTGGTTTAAATCGCAGTTGTTGCGTCGAATTCACTACTTTCGGTCAATATAATATATTTTACAAACATTCGGTGGACAGTTAAGTAACACATTTTTATATTGGTACCACGTGACGTCGCCGACGCAAGAATAATGATTGCTGACAATTTATACAGATATTATGATATAATTACTTAATACTTTAATAATATAATCTGTGCCCATTCACGATTTTAATTTGTAAATAATCCTAATGCATTTGCACAATGTGTTTACGATAATTTCAAACAAAATTGGGTTAAGTCATTATGTTTTATATTTTGTCTTCATCGTTCGTATAATATATTATTTCCACGACTACGTCGTAGTAACATGCAAGGCTGGGCATTAACGAGTTAAAAAGTTAAAGTTAAGTTAATAAGTTAATTTTATATTAACTTTTTAACTTAACTAGTTAATTTTGGCTTTTCATTAACTTAACTGTTAACTTATTAAATTTCTTTTTTAACTAACGTGAAATTAACGAGTTAATTTTTCATTTCAAGAAGTAAGTTAAGTTAATTTATTTTGTTTTTAATTTTATCATATTTCACTACTTCAGTATATTTCATTTTCATGTCAAAAAATATTTACCGTGTCTTGTTTAAAGTAAAAAATGTATATAATTCGAATTTAACTAATATGGAAACACTGTATAAAATATAAACACTATAATCTATAATTTAGTTTTGAGTTGGAAAAAAATTAAGTACGTTAGCGTTGTATAAACAAATTGACTTTTTTTAACTAAATAAAAAGTTAACAAAAAGTGTGTATTAACTTTTAACTTAACTGAGTTAACCTATAGTTAAATTAACTTTTAACTTTTAACTTTTTATTATTGGTGCATATTAACTTAACTTAACTGAGTTAAAAAAAATCATTAACTTGCCCAGCCTTGGTAACATGTATATAGGTTGGTGCCTATACTCGCGTTACTGAATTTCGAGCAGCGGAGGTCAGCGCGGACCAGAAAAGAGTATCATGTGAAACCCGCGCAGCATGTTGAAAACTCTTCTCTCGGTGGGAAGCAAACTACGCGATATCCTTATCCTTCGTCAGATTACCGGAAGTCTGGCGCGCGGTATGCCGCGGACGACCGGTTGAACCGCACCCGGGGGTCCCCGACGATCTGCAGCACGGTTCAACGGCGGCGAATTATTATAATATTACTATATCTAAATATTATTCTTACGCCATTATTTTTTATCATATTATTATTATATTGTTATAAATATCATTATTTTATCGTCGTCCGTCGTTATAATATTACAGTGGCAATTATATTTTTTTGCTTTTTTTAATAATAATCGACGGTCCGTCGTCTGGTTGAGACCGGCGCGCGCGCACACACTCCCGGCACACACTCTGCTGCCTCCGCCGGAACCCTCTCACCCGCCCCTTCGACCGGAACATGCGTGTGAGTGTGTGTGCGCGTGAGAGTGTGCATAGTGTCTGTTACCTGTGCGCCGCGATCGCTTCACCGACGTTATTTACAGTTCGACTCTCATCGCGGGGACCACGTGCCATGGCCGGCGTCGATCTCGATCTGGTAAGTACTCTCGTAGTTTTCTAACAGCATTGTGAGGAGCTTATCTGATTTTTTTTATTTTTAAATTTTTTTTTACCCAATTTATCGATAAAATAATACCTATGTTACAACGTTTTATATATTATAAAAGGTCTTTGTTTCACGATAATAATAATGTACGTATTGCCGTCACTTGCAAATTTTCGAGTTGCAATCATAGTTCAATATTAGATACACAGTGCAGGTTGTAAACGCGTCATAATGTGCAACGATCGCGGTAGATATAGTTCCGGAGTAGGTTTTCAACTTTCTGCGCAACTATACGTATAGGAGGTAATCACAACCTTCTCGATGCAAATGCTCTTATTGCACATTTGTTTTTGTTTTATACGGTACATAATATTATATTATATTATATTATTATATTCCTCCGTCGATATGCGGTTGTAATATTATGCAATGTGCAAATCATCCTTCGGCGATGCGGCGGTTTCTTTATACCATTACAATATTATTATCCCATCGAATCTTCATCGAAGTTTTGCCGTGCCAAATCACGTCCGTGGGAAATCGCGCAACTGTATAATATAATATATACAACAATATATAATAATGCAGTTATCAAGATCCGCCGCAGTAGAAATCGCGAGTGCGAATCGGAATTGAGAATCGCCGGCAGTATAACACACATAGTGCGCGTAACCTTTCTAATGTAAAATTGAATTTTAATTTAATTATTACATAAAGAATATAGGTATGCGTTATTATAGCGCGTATACAATCAATTGTAATATGTCATGACCGCCGATATAGTGTTAACCCGCCACCACAACGCATAATAGGTAATAATAATAATGCAATGATTTACTAATCGATTGGCCGAGCCACGTGCGCATACGATGCACTTTTTCTGTAAAAATTCCGTCGTTTCTTTTTTTGCACGCGTAAGTGAAAACGTTAAAAACGAAACGTGTTCGATACCTACAAAAGCTCCGTTACCGCACCGGCCAATACGTATAATGATAATAATATAACGAATTCATGAAAACGATTATCACGGGACAGACGACGAGTCAAGTCGATGGGTCGACGACGATCCTTACAACTCAGGTTAAGTCTTCGAAAAATCGTTACACACGTGCTGCGCTGCTATTTACCCTGCAGCCGCGACCTTATTATAAAGTTAGGCGTGGGCATCGATATATAGACGACTTTTTTTTTCTAGTTTCCCTTCGTTTCCGATTTTTTTTCTACTAACAACTTATAATATACTTACCGCGTATATACACAGATACCTACTCTCGATTTTTAATCACTCGTGCGCGAACCGGTTTCGGCGGATAAAATGTTGAAACGAAAAATAATATAACATGCATGATATATGTATATACGCACCACCATAACATAACATATATATATATGTGTGTGTGTAGCTGCAACGGCGGACTAAGCATATAATATGGACTCACCATAATATTATTATCATACCTACGATACAGCCGCGGCCGAAACCCGTTTTTCTTCCAGTTCCTCGTGACCCCCCCGATCGAAGTAAAGGGGAATACGTATCGATCAATGGTCATCGTTTGGCGGTGAACATAAGAATCCTACAGGATAATCGCCGTAGCCATCTGCCATGCTGTGTACTGCAGCAGCTGACATATAACATAATATAATATAATTCATCGGCCAACCGGATAGAAAGTGAAAAAATGAAAAGCACACATTATATTTCTCGTATTCCGGTTTTTTCCTTATTATTATTGTTTTCAATCGGCGCGTACTGTATCCCCCGAACCCATCATCATCGTCATCATATTATTATGCACCTATATTAGCACCTCTAGCACAAGACTGTCACAACTCGAAATTTATAGTCTTAAGAAAAATCGAAGTTTAAATCCAAGATATTTCAAAGAGTTCTTTGCCTATGCGTTTGAAACTAAAAACTCAAAAACTTTCAAACATACTTTACAATATTATGAACTTTTTAAATATTATGAAATACCCGGATCTCTCTTAAACCCAAAAAATAAAACTTGTAACATTTTTTTAAGTAAACGCAAGACTGCCATATTTTGAGACACGGTTGTATTGCATATAGAAATTGATTTTAAGACAATCATAATATATACTGAAACATGGCAGTGTTGAATTTCATATTGTGGCTACGATACCACAAATTTATTATAAAATGCAATATCGCCATGACTGTAAATAATAAATATGGCTGTTTTATACTCAACATATTATTTTACTCGATAATTAGTTTTTATTCAATGCGCAATAACACCGCAGTCGTGAATTTTTTGATTAATTGTGGATAAATTAAAATAATTTACTGCTATAAAGTAAATAATAAGGCTCTCTTGCTTTGAAAACTAGCTAAAAATAATTAAATAGTTCAACGCTGACACAACATATTTTTAGTGGTTAAATGTTCATGATATTGAATTTGATATGCATTCTTGCATTTTATAGAGCTATTATATTTTCACTATTCGAAAGTAGTCATAACTGAAAATTGATGAATTTTTGCAAGATAAGTTGTGGCAGTATTGTTCTAGAGGTGTGAATTATTATATAAAATATGTTTGAGCTATATAAGTACTATGCGTCGCTATTCGTTTTCATGTCTTTGCGGAGAATAACGGTTATAGGTACCTAACCCTCGGCCTTGGCTGGCGCACAATATTTAATATTATAATGTTAATCGTACCTAATATAATCACATCACGCATCAATTAGCCATCCAAAATTGAGTTGTCGACCGTTTGCGTTCGATTACGGCGTAGTATAATAGATATACCTACCTAATATTTATATATTTATTATTATTATGTTTCCCAACGAGTCTAGACAAAAAAAAATACACACACATATTATTTATCTATATACGATTTCATACGCGAATGTATCGGTAAACGCGTGGAATTATACAACAATATGTAACTGCTAGTTATATACATAATATTGTACGCGGTTCGGCGGCGGCGTGCGTATAACAATATTATATAGGTATAGTAGGTACATACCTAGGTATTATAACTATGATAATATAATGTGTACATTAGATACCTATGTCGGCGACGCGGTATGATCTGGTTTCGCCGGGTCATCGTTTACATAACCGCCATCTGACAAATTATCGCTATTATTATTAGTGCCTATTTATTTTTTTTTCTAAATAGATCAACCGGTCGGACTTCGTTGTAGGTATATGTTTGATATAACTCGTTGTGCATATATATAAATTATATATATTATGCAGTCTTGTTGAGAATGATTTTCAAATGTATATCCAGAATACGTATTCGAATACTGTCTTTCAAAATTTCAAAATTTCAAGTATTTAAAAATTAAAAGTATTAAAATATTTAACTTCACAAGTATTTTTTTTTTTTAGTATTCTAAAATGTTTGTTCAAATTGCATTCATAAATGCAAAAAATAAACTTAAAATTATTAATAAGTATTTAAATTAAATAATTCACATGACTATTATATTTTTTAGCAAGGTAGATATATGCATTTTAGATATTGCGTCATCTGCATATTTAATTAAATCTTAAAAACTCTTAGAAGCATTATAAACTATTATAAAATCAATTTTAAAATTATAACATACGAAACAAACATTTTTTATTGGAATACGACGGTTAAATGAAATAAAGTATTTTGAAAGTATTTAAAAATGGTTTAAGTACACTTGTCAAAAAGTAGTTATTTGTAAAGTATTTGGAATACCAAAAAAGTATTTAATTACAAGCATTCGAATACTTAACAAGACTGGATATAATATATTTATAAGAAGGTATTTTATAGGTTTATATACACGTGTGACATAGAAGCCACACGGTAGTCCCAGACCATCTTTTTATTCATAAATCTCGTGTCACGATGTTCAATCACGCTAATCTCCGAAACCACTTAACCGATTTTAATGAAATTTTGTAAACGTCTCTTATGATTGGTCCAACCTGAGGCCTGAACGATATGATACTTGTTTTCGATAAGTGACCCTTCATTTTTTTTTATTGCAAATTTGAGAAAAGATTATGAGATTTACGACGGAATATTTTGTCTATGAATGGTTGCTATTGGTTGCTGCTTTATGATTATGATATAGTAATAGGAGAAATTAATGTTTATTGCCATTGGTTAAACATTATATTATACTAATATTACAATTTATTATAGAAGGAATATGGAATACACATTTTTTTACAAGTATATTTATTAAAAAATATACAAATATTTAGCCAGGCAACATCACAGCTACAATACAATATTAGATAATGTAGAAGTATGTGGTGAATATAGTGTGAAGAATTATATCATTACAATATTATCGCGATACATCGTCCCAGCGCGCAAACGACTTTATTCCTTCCCCAGGCCCCACCCAGCAAACCGTATTTCGCGACGCGATATTTTCGGGAATTCGAGGCGAAAAACTTTCCAAACGTATACGTCGCATTTACATAAATTAACACTCAATAATAATTACACTGCGCACATTCCGATACGATATTACATATTATACTGGACCACCGAATTCGTATGTATTATATATATTACATTATAAACGTGTCGACGAGTTTCGTTTGTGAATATACCTATTATATCTGTGTACGTATATAATAATATAAGTTATAACTGCATAATATTATAATATGTACCTAACACGCATGGACCGTATATCGTGTCACATATCGACACGTTATATAGGCATCATATTTTATAACTATTTATAAATTATCTATTTACAACGTCTATACGCGATTGTTAGTTATTTTTTTTTTTTTTTGGGCTGGACATAAGATTTTTTGTTTCTGACTGATTTTTCATGAGAATTTCGTTGTCGTGGTTACTTGTAAATTATAATTAACGAAATTTTAAGTAATAAGTCAATCTACAATTATATTATTATCTTAACTTGATTACAACCACTTTTGAATTGGTTAACTTTACCCGCCGCTCCCCTCCCCAGTGTATGTATACTGAGTTAATTTTGATCGTAACGCGTAGGTTCCAACTGCGTTATCGCGTTAAAATGTCGTTTCGTTAGGTTATAATATATTTTCGGGTATTGCACAACCGATTCGAAACCGTGCTTATAGGGTATGATATTTGCCTGCAGCATCGATCGAGTGACAATTATAATTAGGGCATTGAAGTCACCAAGTGCGCAGACATTTAGGTGGGGAAAAAATATTTTATGATTTATAGGAATATGGCAGGGGCTAAAATAATGTGTCCCCTGACACTCTTTGTGTCCCCTGAAAATCAAAGTGTGTCCCCTGAATGACAAATGTGTGTTCCAAGTTATATAACGTGTTTTTACATTTGTAGAAATAATGAACATTAATCATTTAATATTTTAATTTACTAGTTACCTAGCTATTCGGTTAACTTAAGTTAATTACCTACTTATTTTATTTCTATAATATGGACAAGTTTGTTATAAAAAAAATAATAATTAATAATAGGTCAATTCAAAGTAATTAGGTACCTGCCTTAGTATAAAATATTTAAATTATTCTATGTTGTGTCTATTGAAAATTGAAATACAATATTGCGTACTGTAATGCCTACTGAAAAGTTAACTGGAAAGTGCATCGTAATTTATTGAATATTGTTATAATGTTATATAATCAGGTATATGTTCTATAGCATATTATAAATATTTATGATTGTTTATTTTAAGTCTAAAATATGTTAAAATATTAAAAAAAATAAACTTATTAAACTGATTATTGTAATCATAAATCTATTTTAAAGAATTATATAGTTATTTTGTCGTATTTAATAAATATAACTAAAAGCAGGGGCGTCATTTCAACTTTTTTTTATTGGTGCCAAAATGTTTGCAGGCCATTCAAATTTTTACCAGGCCACATACAAAACATTTTTTTTTTTTTTTTGGAGGGGGGTCAAGTGGGGATAAAAACTGTACAAGATTTTTATTTAATATGTCACTTATATTAGTATGAAAATATTACAATATTGTTACTATTTTTGAAGGACTATGTGTAGGTACTTTTAATGTATTTATTTTATATTGTGGATACCAGTGCTACAGTGGTATTTAAACTTGGTAAATACATTTATGGGTATAAAACACCTTAATAATAAAATAGTAAAAACCTAATCAACACATTTTTCCCCCTGCATAATCAAAATATATAATATAGCCAGCTTAATAGAACCAGAAATGTATTTTATGGAAAAATTTCTTGGAAATTAAACATTAGTACAATACATTTTTTTGATACTGAAAAAATATAGGCTATATAACATAAAACACTTAGGTATATCGGCGTTTAAATTTATTGATGGCAGGCCAAAGAAGGCGTTTTAAAAAAAAGTTGGTGCAAATGTACACCCTGCAACCCCCCCCCCCCCCCGCAAATGACGCCCCTGACTAAAAGGCTCTACATACATAATAATATACGTATATTATTATATTTATAACAGTTTATTTAACAAACTCAATATGATTTTCTAAACATAATCAAAATTGTTTTTAAAAACCTTGAATATTCTTATAAACTATTTTGCTACATCAAATTATTATATATAAATTATTCTAATTGATGATGATAACAAACCAAAATATTTAAATATATTTCAATTTACTACACACATAGTCTTTTACTGCTTTTAGTGATTTAAAATAATTATAAAAATTACCTCACTAACTCACTTACAGGGTAAATGATATATAAAAGTGGTAAGGGGGGATTTTTTGTGTTAGAACCCCAACAGGTTTTTTTTGGTATAGAAAACTGTCAAAGCTCAAAAGTAACAGTTAAATTAATAAGTGTGTGGTGTGTCCCCTGAAATCAGATGTATTTTAGGTCCTGGAATATGGGATGTAAATTTAGTACCAAGCTGTATAAAAGAAACTCGATTATTGCATCGGCTCGAGGTTAAATATACGGCTAATGGATGAGCCGCAGCTATATTATGATATACGATGGGAATCGTGGCGGAAAGCATAATTTATATTTTATTCAGTCGAAGACTATAAGTCATTAAATTGAATCGCGAGGCAGAATTGTTGCAAACGAAGGGTATAGTTCAAACCGATTATCGTAGAGTCACTCTATAATACGTCAGTCTACACGCGTGGGGAGAGATTCTGCTTCTGATCGCTCGCGCGATACACAACCAGGCTCGCGCGCAAATGCATAATATTCAAAATTATTATTATTTTCTAGTGGTATTTGCATAATACCAAAACCAACTATATATATATATATATTATACCTACGTTTTTTCCTTTCGACATCGACGCGGAATAATACTATTTAAATATCGGTCGAATGCTATAAAAGCCATCGTACTATAATATATAGGTACCATATAAATATAGGTAGTTAAGTAAACGCCGAAAATGTACAGTGCTCTCCGCTACTGCAGTTGCCATATGGTCGTATCATGGATATAGTATATTATACACGAGTATTATAATGCGCGTAACGTATCATACAGGATGTAACTGGAAGACAGGAACACCTGACAAATGAAATAACTTTCGTTTTCATTGATATTTTGTATTTTTATATTTAATGCACAATTTATTGACTCATATGCTACACGTAGTTATAATAATATAACATTTTTTTTTATTTTTTAATACTGAAAATAAAAAAATTAAATGAACATTTAAATTTTTTTGAACATTTCAATACAGCCAATTTGTAAATCTGGTTTATAGAAAACTTTTGATTGTAAAAAATATTTTATCTAAGTCAAGTTTTTACAGGTTTATTGCTCATGATATTTTATTATATAAACTTTTTTTTTGTAAGACTCGTTAATTCGAAAAGTAATAACTTTATGAATTAAAAATGTTTTTCACGACTGGATCAACTATTTACAAAATTAGATTTAAAAAAAAAAAATTTTAAAACAAACTGCATTACTTAAATAAACGTTTTTGCGATCAGCATTTTTCTAAAAACTAGATTTACAAATTGGTTGTTGAACAATTTTCAAAAAAAAAAAGATTAGGTATGTCAGATTTAAAATTGTTTGATTTCGGTATTAAGAAATCAAAAATCTTAAATGTCATGCTATACGCACGACGCAAGCGCCTGTAAGCGATGTAAAAAAATAAAAAAAAAAAAAATATTGAATAGAACAGAAGTTATTTAATTTGTCAGGTTTTCCTGCTGTACACCCTGTACAATAGTATGGGCCATAGGTCATATAATAATATGCATCAAACGCGTAATTATAACTTTTATTTTCGACGTGTGCGAGCGCGTATAATATAATACTATGAATACATATATATCACACTCGCGTGAATATTTTCGCGCATTTATGTATTATATTTGGTCGTACTAAAAAAAATGTTCACGTTTGGAAAGTATCGGTCCGGTAATATTTATGGCCCGTTTGTATACCTACGTGTGTACCTATACCGAATCCACTTCCGGCAAACTCGACGGCGGGGCAACGAAAATCCTGTTTATGATCCGATGTGTTATATAGGTAGGAACACTAGGAACACATGTTCACATGTATTATAATATGCACCTGCCTATATATTTATACCACGGTAAGCTGCGACGTATACACGCGGTGCTCACGATAGGTACCTATATCGCCAGCTATATTATACATTGGTATTTTGTATAGGTACCAGGTACCTACTATAATACATATTTTAATATATCGAGTATATACGACGGAAATTGGCAAACTTAATATAATACAGCGGTATATAGGTACTGAGTAGTCGCAAGTACAGCAGTATTGCTGTGCTCGGATTTTTTTTTCTTTCAAATATTTTAACGGGAACCGGTCGTCGACTGCAGCTATAGCGGAATGCGAAAACGTGAATAAATCGATCCATTGTAATATTATTATTATTATTATCATCACCATTAATGCCGCCGTTACTACTGCTGTAGCAATGTCTCCGTGGTGGATAAAAGTCGACCCGACATTAAAACCGCAAACGTGATTATGTACTACAACAATGCTACGATGATCTACAGAGTGATATATTTTTTAAACATGTTCGCCCTATTATTATTCTTAAATTATGCATATTTTCAAATTCTTAGTTTTGGAAATTTCAAATACTTACAGTCTACACATGAAGAGTGAAGTCCATGTTTTAAAATATACTTGATATTTTTTGTACCACTTGAGGATGATCCTACAATTTTCCGTTTTACATTTAGGAGCCCCCTCCCCACTTTTAATTTTTAATTATCAAGCAAATGTTTTTTTCGAGAATTTTGATGCATCTAAATCAAAATCTGAGTTAGTAGTTTTTAAGTTATACATATAACTGTGAGGAGGTTTTAAAGATAATATTATCTCTATACGGTAATGGGTTAAGTAGATGTGGGGGCTTAAAAGATTCAAAAAAGTTAGTAATTACTATTGATCTAAATAATCAATCTAATAATATCTAATATATACTTTATATTCTTACAAAACCATTTTTAGAGATTATTAACCTTTGTATAAACATTGAACCAAACTCAGAAACTACTCATTAAAATGTTGATTTAGATACATCAAAAATGTCAATAAAATCATCCTCTAAATAATTTGCAGTAAAAAAGCGGATTTCTCAAATTAGAAGTTTGTATCGCCACCTTAAAATAGTAGTATAATTTAAAAAATATCAGAAATTTGAAAATGTAGTGTTTATCTAAACTCAGATATTCTTAAAATCAGAATTTGAATATCAAAGGGAAAACTGGGGGGTGAGCGTAATTAAAAAGTCTCTCCGAGCAGGTGTAATAATATACAATAACGTAGATATACCTACAATACAGTGGCTCCGCGCAGCCCTATAATATTGTTCTTCCGGACTGATCTAGGAGTTCGGGGGGCGTGGACACATCCGAACTAAATCAAATTCAATATTATCAGTTGTTTTCGTAGGTATACCCATTGTTTATGTCATGCGAACATTGCGAACTAATGACCAATGCGATAATATAGGTATGCGATCATGATCACGATTCATAATTTTTTTTTTTTCTTTAAATCTATATTCCAAGTTTTTGAGGTTCTGTGGACATTTTTAGCGGTTTATGCTAACGAAAATGTTTGAGAGCTCCTCGACGTAGGTATACATATATAGATCCGACAATATTGCGGATGAATAGTCCCGGACTCCCGGGAACACTGGGGGAATGATGGACATTGTCAGACGCCCCCAGACGGAAGACTGCAGTATACAAATTATGACTAAATATTGCCGCCGCTGTTACGTAGTAGTACGCACTTATATACACACGCGACACGCCCGAGGTAATGGTTATTATATATTATTATATACATATGGACTGCACTTATATATAATATGCTCACTGCTTAGGTTCTCACGCGCACGCGTGTTAAGTGTGATTTTTTTTACAGTGCGCGTAATATAATTCGTCTTTGACGTTTTGATATTTACTTTTTTTTTTCTTCGAGTTTCGTTTTACGGCTGGTGCATATACATTATTATTATTATTGTACAATAATAGGTACCTACCTATATCGTGTGTACACGACGAAATCCAATTAGGTGATATAGCGGTGGCCGTTATAATAATATTATACTATTTATCATTGTCGTTGAAGTGCACTATTGGATTATATTATATAGGATGATATTTTTTGTCGTCATTGTCGTACACCCGGGAATCTTGCAAAAATTTTGATCTCGTATCGATAACCATATAATATCGTATGTAATGCGATTAGTATCCCGATAAAAAGATAAAATTAAATCAAAATTGTTATGTTGCTTACGTAGAATCGTAATATTATTGGTGGCCGGTTGACGTCGGGAGACAAATAATATAATCATCCTGTACAATGCGTGTAACGTTGTATACGTTCGTCGACGTCTCCGGGCCTGACGGGCTCTCGGGTTTCGTCTCGGACAGTCCGACTGTAATATATTAATGGCAATCTGTGTTTCATTTATTTTTTATTTATATTTACGACCTTAGAAAACTCATTAGAAAGCTTGCGGTTTTCTGCGTGCGTGCGAATCTCGACCCCGTCGGCGATGGCGGTGGCGGTGCGCGACGTTTGACAAGTGAACGTGTTTTGTTTTATTTTGTTTTAATATTATTTTATCTTCGACGACATTTAACGGCTCTCGATTAATGTGCCACGCGGCCGTTACTAAATAAATACATCTATAAAACGTCGTTATACCGTGGTACAAGACGTATAATAAGTGCATGACACCGAGAGGTAGATATATGTGGCGTACCGACCGGTTCGGACGAAATACGACAATATAATATTCTATGGAACACGAAAAATTGTGACAACATATTGTAAACTTGGGAAAAATTACCCTTTTTCTAAAAGTCAATATGTAAACATTGGCGAAAAAATGTTTAACATTATACCTATACAGTCTGAGAAAAATACTGATAAGATACATTATACAAACTGCGACAACTTATTTTATATACATATCGATACGATAATATATAATATATAGGTGTGTAAACCATATAATATACCTATGTGCATGTGCCTATCATGTACCTATATAGTTTAATTAATTATGTTCTGTTCCATTCAAATTGCGTGTAAGGTAAATACAAATTTATTTTGAAGTTTTTATAAATATAATAAGTATATAATATATTAAGTTCTTAATAAATATCAGATCCTTTACTTGTGATAATACTCCTAGTACTTAGTACCTATAGTACCTACCTACTTACTAGTGTACTTATTTACTAGAACAGTGGCGTTGCCAGGGGGTTGTTTGGGGGATTACACAGATAAAAATGTCAAGCAATAATCGTCAACTAAAATCCACTTCATAATAAATTGGTTATGTTAGAAACTTAGGACCACTCAAAAGCAGATCGAAATGCGTTTTTGTAAAGTCCAATATAATCTTTTGGGTGTGATGGTCACGCTTGTTGACGGTTAAACAGCGTATAACCGGTAAAATTTCCCTATAATTTCAGGGATAAAACTGTTTTCTCTGCGGAATCGAGGTTAAAGTCTTAAATCAGCCGCGTTTACCCCATGAAAATCCGGCCTAGAATTATTTATTTTAATGCGCATTTTCGGAAACTATTGTGTTACTGTTATCGTATATTTTATAAGGCATAGGTACCAACAAAAATACCGCGTTTCCTATGATCTTGTTTCTGCGACGGGTTCGTATCCATATCACAGCGCGCGCCACATCTACCCACCCGACCGTGGACTTCTGACAGATGACTATGTTTTGAACGATTTCTTTCGTTCGTCACGTACGATATCAACAAAAACTTTACTATAATATACACGCGCGAGTCGGTCGCAAAACTTGGGACGCCTAAATGGTATGATAATAATAATATTATTGTGATGGAAACTTGACGTAAGTTTACAGGTTAGGTACCCACACAAATTACGAATGGGTGCACGATTCAGTAGTGGATCCAGGCCTTCAGTGGCCGTTCCCAAGCCGTATTTCTAAACAATTTTATATTGTTAAAAACAAAAATCATCGAAATTGTTTGAAAATTATGACTTCCCCCCCCTAACCATGGAGCCACCCATGACACGAATGAGAACGATTTGGAACGAAGAAATAGTGGGACGACGTGCCTTACGCATTCTTTTGTCTCCTCGCCACAGGCCCGCGCCAGTCTCACATGTGCATAATACTATATAATAAAATATAAATTATAATAAAATATCTTGAAACACAAAATGTGTTTTCTAGTTGTAATAACTCGCGAGCGTGTGTTTCACGACGACTGGGACACAATTATTAATTAACGCCTAATATTTTTGTTTGGTAACGATCTAAACAACTCTCGGCGTGCGGTGTACCTACATTATGGCCGTGTGCTTTTAATTATTTTTTTTAGATTTTTAGTATAATAATATAATATCAGAGTGACCGCGCAGCGTACAAAAGAAACAGACAGCAACCCCATCTTTCACAACTAAACAAATACAACACTCGTATTATGTCTACATAATAATAAATGGTATATTATGCGACATTGCGACTATGCCGGCAGCCGTGACGAAACACGTCGCGACGGCCACGTTCGCCGAGATAATAAATAATAATAATAATATGTTTGACCGGAGAGGTAACGCGCGCATAATCACCCACATGGGACAATATAATATAATAATGTGTGAGATGTATACACAACCATTATAATAACATAAACTTGACACACATAATATTATATAATAATATGTATTATTCAGCCATCCGTGGTTGTACGACGACGACGGAATAGGACGAAACATAATTTGTATACCTACCTATATTATGTTCTTGTATTCGAAACGTGCGACGACGTACTTATACACGACATATTATTATTATAGTTAATAATAATAACAAATGCACTATTGTGCTCGTTAAACGGTTGTCTCAAAAGTTGAATAGATCCTATTATATTATATTGTTATAAATTATCACGATGTTCGGTAAAATGGTCGGTATATATCGTATCCGTTATCATGCGATGATTAACGAGACAGCGACTTAAGGTGTGATTCTTGCAATTAAATGTATATGGTCAAACGCGTTTATAATAATGTACTCAGTGTGTAATGTCACTTACGTGTCTTACCTGCAGTATAGTAATGTGTGGTTGTTGTTTTAAATCGGTTTTCCTTTATTTTGTCACAGTTTTCTCCGAAAATGGACTTACGAGAAAAGTGACCCACGATGAAAGGCGCCATCAAGCAAAGCGATGTTGACCAATAGAAACGTCTTGATATATTTCTGCGCGGTCGCGTGGTGCACCGCCCAAAGGCTGACCTTCGAGCAGCTTTTGCCCAACAGAAACAATGGCAGGAATGTCCGAATGGTACGCATAATAATAATACTATCACAATATAACATTGTATTACATACTATATTGATTTATACCGTATACGCACACACCACTGAATCGAATACATGGAACGCGCGTACAGAGTCTAAAGGCGGGTTTCCGCTATAAACGTTTTCCGTACACAAAAAATGTTCAGCGATGTCCAAAAACTGCACGGTATCGTGGTTAAACGTGTGGTAACTTAGCCTAACCAACCAATCACAGCAAAGGATTTGTTTGCACGTACACGAGTACGTGTGTAGTGGAAACCCGCCTTAATAATGCGGTCCCACCTACAGAGGCCCCGGACATTTTGAGCTCGTCTTTATTTTTTTCCATGCTTTTTCATGGATAGAACTATTTTATTAGCATATCTTCCACTAAAAATCAGTTATATGCCGGTGGTATTCACGGTTAATATTATCACGGATTTAGGTATAATGTATAGGTACTCGAAACGAAAGCCTAATCACCGGGCCGCTTAAGGTTATGAGTCTTATTTAACTACGTAAATATATCTACTATACATAATAGATCTACTTATGTCATAAAAGGTAATTTTGTTATTATTATTATTTAGTATGTAATATGTATGATGGATGTTTTATTCACTGTAAATATACTTAAACTTCACGCTTATGCAATTATGTGCCTACTTTTTTGATTTCTAGACCCACACCTGACTATAAACATTTTTATTTTTATTTTCTGATCGGCTCGCTCTCCTATACGTTACACCGACTCCCTTAAACGTCGCGGCCATAGTTGCGGTCGATTAATGATTTCCGTTTACCCTTGCAGACGCCGGCCGTGAGCGAAGACATCGTCATGACGCCTGGGCCCACGGGAATCAGGAGACAGCCGTCATTTCCGGGATCGATGCCGTTCCCGTGCAAGAACATGACGTCTCCGGGACTCGGCAGGAGCATTGTGCGACCGACCAGCGTGCACAGGCTCCGGCCCGGTGACATTGACGTCGTGGGAGCCATGGGCGACAGTCTGGTGGCCGGAAACGGTGCGCTCGAAGAATTCGCCATGGGAACGTTGATCGAGTACCGAGGAGTGTCTTGGGCGGCAGGTATGGCATAGATTCGCTTTAAATACAAAGTACATAATATATTTTTATTAGTTTTTGACGTATCGACAACTTTATGACCATTAGAATTTTAGTGTGTGTGTGTGTGAGGGGGGGGGGGGGTTGCGGTTGATTTTGAGCAACTGCACGTGAATATATAATCATGTAGGGTGTCCCTAAAAACCTGAGTGGTCACCCATCCTGGTGCTAGCGACGCTCGACAAGGCTTGACCGCAGCACACATTAGCGACCACACCTGACCCATGAATATTATATCATATCATACACTATACAAATTTCATATTACAATTTGTTTATGTATATCGTGTATACAATATTAAGTATATATTATAATAATTTTGTAAGCGTGACCGCGCAGTTCTTATATGCTTGAATTACTGGTTTTTCGATATTTTTAATTGTAATTATTCAATTAGGCAGTTTTCTACTTAATTTAATTAATTATATGATCTGCTTAGCGATTCGCTGAAGAAATTGATACACTGATTTGAAAAAAAAAATGTTTATAACGGCACAAAATAATTTATACTCGTTATGGTTCTTAAATATTGTATAAGGTATAAGAAAATGTATAATACTAAACAAATTTAAAAGTTATGCCGAATAAAATATGTATAATTTAATCTTAAGATAACAGGCGTACTTAAATAATTACCCAGTCTACAATTATTTGTATATCAATATCAGAATATTATATTATGTAAACTTGGTGGGCTAACCCCTGTGAGTGTGCGTGAATGTGATAAAGAGCTATTTTTTCCATATCTTAATTATTTGTCTACAACGCAGACCGTCTTATATATGCTCACTACAGGCGATCGCTGATCAAACTACCATTGTAATATTTTATTGTTCAAATTGTAATATTGGTTTAGACGTCCCAGTTCATTAAAAATTTACTTGTTCTCGGTAAAACTTACGGGATCCAAAATGTAATATCTCAAATCATTATTTCTGTATCCAGAAATAGTACCTACCTATATCTTAATATATAGTATTAAACTCGATATTATTGTTACAGACTTATAGTGATCGAGATCTCGAGAGCAATACCTACTCGAGTTAGGTGCTTTATGTTGAGAATAATTTATTTTTAATTTTGTTGTGGATTAGTTGTTCAACACTCGTTGTGTTTCCATTACGTCATCATGTCCTGCAGTTGTACCCAACATCCGGTATGATGAATACGTATTATATATATTTCATCATCGGCCCTATAAGTGTAAATATCTTATTATAATATGTATATGAGTGTCTTTATTATATAACATTTAAAATGACGGGTACAATGCGTATTTCCATTTCTAAATATCTTTATAATAATAATATATCGTGTCTGATACAGGTCGACCAAGATTTTGTCGTCGCTCATAATAATAATAATAATAATGATATAATGTTCGTATTTAACACCTTTAGATACCTTGTTTCGTTTGTGTGTACTTAATAAATCAAATTTATAATAATCCAACCCGCAGGCGGCGAAGCTACGTGGCGGAACTACCTGACGCTGCCCAACATTCTCAAAGAATTCAACCCCGGGCTGAAGGGCTATTCCGTGGGCAAAGGCGAATTTCTCGCGCCCAACTCTCACATGAACGTCGCTTTCCCCGTGTCGGCTGACTTCGATGCGTATAGGCAGGCGCAGTTCTTGGTGAAGAAGATGAAAAAAGACCCGGACGTGGATTTCAAAAACGACTGGAAGGTAATACGTTGCGATATAATATGCATATTTTATGATATAAACGAACAGGCCCAGCACGCCGTACTCAAAACAATTGACTACCACGACTATACCTAATTTGGAAAACCGGTGGGCACCATGACTCTACTGCATCTCAATGGTCGCAATTAGCGTAATAATACTTGTGACACACCTCATCTAAATCTGCAATGATTTTACATTTGGGGTGCCGGACCTAACAGTATTAATATAATACGTCATAAATCATAATTAACGCGTTAGTTGTACATAAACAATTAAGCGCAGCTGTGATGAAACTCTATATTGTATAGAGACGTATATATTAATTATTTCTGATGTTATTATTATTATTATTAATAACGTCCTATGTTTTCCATGTGTACAGCTGATTACCATGTTTTTCGGCGCCAACGACTTGTGTTCGGGGCAGTGTTACGACAAGGACGGCACGACTCCGTTACAGCACAGCAAGAAACTGCAAAAAGCGTTAGACTACCTCCAGACCAATCTTCCCAGGACGTTCGTGAACCTCGTGCCCGTCCTAGGTGTGTATACTTACGATATTCTCATATCCCTCAGACTTGAATAAAATACTTTTAAATGGTATTCGGAATACTTAGGTATTCGAATACTTCATAAAAATAGAAGAGAAATGATTTCTTTACTTCGGGAAATTTGAAATTATAGTGTCAACATATTATTATAGGTATAGTTTAATAATTTGAAATATAATATAATTTAAGTTGTTGATACTCGACTTGAAATGTGTATAATATTGTAAAAAAATGTCCAAAAATCAAGGGAACCAATATTAATGTAAATAAAGTATTTAAAAAAAAATAGTATTCGCAATACTACCCAAAACTGCGGATGTACGATATAATTATATCGCGTCTTGTACGCAGGTGCAGTATATGCGGTATAGCGTACGTGATAACTGCACTATTACCATGGTCGTTGGTCGATGGTTCTATCGTTTTAACGCGTATAGAAGTGTCGATTTCGAATCAAATCTCTGTGGTAGGTAGGGCGCGTATTTAATTTTTAAAATTGTCTAACTTCCTGTACCTATGCGTCAACTTCACCCAGTGCCGAATTCCGTCCTCGCCGGAAGTCCGCTGGTGAAGTCGGTAAGTAGTGAGCGCATATTGACAACGCAGCAATAGTGTTGTAGTCTCTGTTCGTATTTAAGAATCAATACGTTTTTTTCCAACTTGACCGAGTTTTAAAAATGTTGTCACCGCGCTGGTCTCGATTAAATTTAATATTTATACCTACTGCAGCGTCCGCCACGGTCGGAAGTGAAACCGGCGCTCACACTGCACCGGCACTGCTGCACGTATGATACGTACGTATGCAAGGTTAAAGCGCCGATAGGGTAACCACTGATATATAATACGTAGTCCTCCCGGTTGGAGGGGTTACCGCCGCACGCACTGGCGACACATATTATGCCGTAAACCGGGTTAAGTCGACCGGCGATCGTACCTATACATACATGTAGGTACACATGTATATATTATGTTTTATTACTATACGCTTGTTATGAATGAGAGCCGCGCCAATTCACTTTCACGACTCTCAGACCCCGCGGAATGCGTATGGAGGAAATAATGCACCATCATCGTTACCGCGGTCCGTAGGTATATTCATTCACCGCAGGCGTCGTCACACATGATTACGTCATAATACGCTTCGGGCCCGCGGGGTATATAATAATTTAATTTAATAATGTACCTATATCATTATCAACGCGACCGCTATCGATGGTTATCGGTTTTGATGTTGACCGTGGTTTAATCTGTCCGTCACCGTTTTATAACCTTTTTCTAAGAATCTATAAATTAATAATATATTATAATATCTCGCGATGCGTCGTACGCGTACCGTCGGAGTGTCGTAAGTCGTCGTCGGATATCTGCAAGCAACTTTTGTTCTGCTTTATTATGTCTCATTCTTATCACAACGTCGTACCCGCTGCAGCCGCAGTCATAACGTGGAGAAATAAGCGTCTGTCTTCCGATGGTTTCACTCGGAAACAATCTTTTAGATTTTCCGGAATCTCACGATGACGTCGAACTGAAACGGTCATGGCATTACAATAATATACCGTTAGTCTTATCGTGACCATATGTATTAGAATATAATATCATATATAGGTACGCGTTGTTATAATGACACGGCCGAATGCCGCCGTTTTCAAAAGTCGTGTTCGAATATCTATCTCTTTCTCCGGTAACAACAACAACAATTACGATAATATGACATTGGTATGTTTTGTGCTGTGTATTGTATAAAACGCGTACATCGTGTGTCGCTATAGATTCGATCGTGCACTCAACTATTATACCTATGGGTAGGTAGGCGCGACAGACTAATATAATATTATTTTAAATCAAATCAACATAAAATATATTGCAACCTGTTAGCAGCGCGTATATAACGTATATAATAATCGTACGTAGTGGCCGGTAATCCTAATCTCTACTCTACAAGTCCTGCGGCAGCGGAGGCCAAGCCCAAAAGTGTAATAATATTATAAAAGTTTTCCATAATATATAATAGGTATGAACCCGCCAAGTTCGAGTTTCCAATTCCCATTGTTTATCGGCATCTCTGCAGCAGATCGAAAATATTACCGCATAGAAATATTAATAGATGGACCGCACCTCCCACACACCCCACCTATGTCACCGTGAAATCAACATTGTCAGAAAGAGATCAACGATATTATACATAATATGTATATAGTATATGAAAGAGCTAGAGTACCTATACCTAGTTTAAGAAAATCATAACAGAAAAAAGTGAGATATCGTGGAATGATAAGAACACATTTTGAAGGTGGAAACGTATCGCAATGGAATAGTTACGTACCGACTCAAATCGAAGTCTGAGTCCAATACGAGTCCGGTACGTATCGCTTGTATATTGCACGCGTAACCCTCGATAACTCAAATTAATTAATATTTCCTCGAAAATCTTGGAAGTATTAAAATGTTTTTTACTCCATGATAATATGTGATTTGTTCTTTTATGACCGTTTTGAATTGTACGCTATCTCTTTCTAACAATTTTGGAACCTCTATTTCTGCGATCGGTCCATTTATCAATAATATGTCTATATATGCTATACCGTTATGTTATTTTGGCGGCGATCTGCGTAGGTACATCACTCGCGCGCAGTCCGACACGATAATATCGTCCACTATTACTCGTCATTTTTCCTCTCGTCGTCGCGGCTTTCAGACGTCAAAATAATAAATTATTATTTATTTTGACACCCGCGGTCCGTCCGTTTCCGTCGCGGCGTCGGCGTTTTGCAACCGCGCGTCTGGAAAGTGGGACGTCGTCTCGTTGATACCGCGGTTGACGTTACCGCGTCGGACGGAGGTGGCGTGTTATATATATCATAAGTGCATGGATATATTTATATATATAGAGTCGCCTCGAAACACGTTGCGCATACGAAATGAACTTCCAAAAGAGCTTGTGTCGGAAACGAAAGTGAAAGCCATTTCGCGAACGCACTGTCAATGCGAACGTCGTCGTGTCATATACGTGTCGCGTATATTATAATGTATAATAATAATTTATAATACAATATAATATGTATTATGTTGTCATTGTTTAACGTAGGCACTGCAATGCGTATGTACACGGAATGAATGATGGGAATACTTACACCACATATTATTATAATGTTATTCGAACGGCTAAAACGTAACGTTTCACAATGTTGTCTCGCGCGTAATTAATATTGATAAATGAACGAAAATATTGCTACTTGCCATCGATGATTAGAAAATATTGTTATGTAGGCAGATCTATATCGACTATAACAGCGTCTGTCAACCTGTGGTACGCGGAAAGCTCATTAGTGGTACGCTAAATAAATCTCCATTTATATAAAAAAAAAATGGAATTGATCATTGTTCACATTAAATATTACTTAAGGTTTAGTTGATTATATAAATAATAATAATTGCGCATATTTAATTTTCTTTTTATACACTATATATGCTTATATTATATCATAAGTTTTTAGTTCCAAATAAAATAAAATTCCATACATGTAATATAACGTATTTTGTTTTGAGAAGCAAAAAATTAGTAATTTGGTTAAAATGTTTAAATTTTAGGTGGTAACTGGTAGGTACGCGAATGTAAAAAGGTCGAGGTATAGCGTTAATTGCAGGACCGGACCTGTTTCAAATTTTAAGGATACGCGTGTCTATGATGATGTCCTTTTAAATATATTTAATCTCATGTACCTATATCCTAGAAGTTATTTTCAGTTTACAATGTTATATTTGATTTTTATATTATACTTATATATACGTTTAGTAGAATTTCCAAGAATATTAATTTCCCTACTTGAATATTGGCAGTATACCTATACCATCATCATTATTGTTATGTTCTTTCGATAAAATATTTAATAATATTCACTTATACTATATATTTTGTATTTTACTTTTTATAGTTTTATAATATCCAAATAATATTAATTTCATTTGAACTAATTTCACATTTTCAACTAAAGCGTGCCGTCTCCGAATAATATGTACCTCCACAATGCAAGGCTCTATAGTTATACTTCTGACTATTCTTATGGAGTTATATTATGGTATTATTACATAATTCGTATACATAGTGTAAAACGATACACTGTTATATTACCTACGAGTAGTAACGTAATTATATTATTATATTATATCCTCGCACTTAATGATTTCTAATTGAAGCGCCGCACACTGGACATGCGCTATTATTATTATTATAGTTACGGCCGATATTATTAATATAATATATTATTTTACAACAATATCATTTTTGCTCGTCTTTATTTTACGACTCCGACGTGTAAAAGATGTAGTATTATGGGTTTTTCTTGGAGGAACGTTCAATGGATGAAACTTTTTCGGATGCGACTATTACATAATAATAAACTCCTATAAACCGTAAATTAATATTTACCACCATTCGAATAATAATGTCCATCACTTATACAAATGCATACTATGCGTTCAGACGCACACGACCACGCATGATGTAGCGTTTTTAACGTTAAAATATTATAATACATTGTATAACGGTAATATAATATTATTAGCGAGCGACGTTTCGTTTTCGAATATTAATGTTTTAATAATAATAATAAAATATAGTAATCATTTATTTTCTTGTTTGTCCGTGTAGACGTGTCAGTCAGCGTACGCGTGAAGAGGTCATTCATGTGCCATATGCTACACAGGTTCTTCTGTACCTGTTTCCACCAGAAGGGAGACGAAATGGATCAGATCACGCAAATGGTCCGAGATTATCAGACTGCCGAACAGATTTTGGTTAGTTTCGTCAGAGTGTTGAAATCTATGCTAGGAAAACCGATTATATGTATCGTTTTTTTCGTTTTCTGACATCCGGGATATTTGAAATGCACTTTTTACCTAAATTAAATTATCGAATTGTACTTGAGTTAAAAAAAGATAAGGGTCAAACTGCAATCGGGTATAAAATAGGGTTTTCAACAAAAATGTTCAAAAAATAAAATTAATTTAAACTTTTTAAACACTAACTCCCTTTCTTACTTAAAATGTAATCATTGGCATAATAATTAATAATTGTTATACTTTTTAATTATATATCTATGGAGTATGTATAATATTATATACTACTAGCTGACCGACCTTCCTCCGGAAGAAATTATTTTTTTATAATTTAATTTAAAAACATATGACTATTTTTTAGCTATACAAATAGTATAATATAATTACATATTGTAGTTATTGTTATTGCTAATTTCTGAAAATTACATATCTTACATTTTGAATTCAACCACTGGAGTGGTAAATTTTATTCTTTTTATTATATAATAGAGATAAGGTAGAAAAAAATGTAACAATAAATTATTTGTTCAATGAATAATATATATTTCAAATTGAAAAATGCAAGTGCAAACAAATAAATAAATAATAAATAATAATAATAATAATTAATAAACAAACAAACCGGTTTCCTCCGTCTCCAAAATCAAGTTAAATCCTTATATATATAGATTATATTTTAAGGAAATTATTTTTTGTAAATTATAAGAAAGTGAATTATGATATAATATTTCAAATAATTAAACTGTAGACAAATTACACGTATAAAAACAAGTTCAATATAATTTGTGAAAAGTGCAATGAATTAGGTTTAATATTCACGCTAAATGTATAACATTGTTGTTAAATATCTTTTTTGAACCCGAATACAGTTCGACCATTACCTTTTTTTAAACCAAGTACAATTCTACCTCATTCCTAGCATTATAACCAAAACCGAAAGATATAAACCGTTCGCAAAACCCAAACCAAAACTATAAAAAATGTATATTTGTCTTAACTGCAGTGTTTAATCTTTACAAAATATAATATCACCACCGGGTGGCCAAGTGTCTTCTTCCAGCAAGATTTCACTGTTCAAAATTTTTTTTTCTCCTTTTTTATTTAGGTATTACATAATTATATTTTTGTTGTACTCTACGGTACTGATTGTATATTATATTCTACTAAAAATTAAGAAAATAAGTGTTTCATTTTTACATTAAATATTATATTGGTATCTGGAGTGTACAAAAATGCTGTACAAAAATTATAAATTTAATATTTAGAATAAATTTTAATGATAACAATAATATAGGTAATTGAAGATGTAGGTAGACATTGAGTCTATGTTTTAAAATATATTATTAATTAAGTAACTATAGTTATGGCTAAATAACACGGACTTAATTCCAATATAAAAAAACATCTTAAAATGTGTCTGTATTTATACTCTAAAAATATCTTAAACATGTATTATACCTTGTTAGTAAAAATGGGTAAAATATTATGATGAAAAAATTCAGGCCATTAAGGTGCTTATTGCTTAGTAAAAATAATGCTGGTAAAATATTATTGAAAATAATTCAAACTTCTAAATGTCAGTAAAAGTCAGTCAATGCAATTCCTGGTAGGTAAACAAGAATAAAGTTTTAAAAAACTTCAGACAAAACAAAAATTAAAAAATTTTTTTTTAGAAAACTATAATCGTTTAAATATATTTCGGTATCTAGCCCTGTTTCTCATATAAAATAAATTGTGTTGTCACCAAATTTCAAACAAAACAAAAATCGGGTAAAATGTATTATACAATCATATTCACCTGAATTCGTTAATTCATATAGAGATAATAATATTTATTATTATTTTAGCAGAGACATTTTTTTTTTTTTTAATTGTTGACGTCTTCGTTTTTGATTTTCCGTAGATCAACAGTGGTCGATACAACAAAAAAGAAGACTTCACCGTGGTCATCCAACCATTCATCAAACTGTTCAACGCGCCGCTGGACAAGAAGCGGCAATTCGAAGAGGTCATAGACATATCGTACGTCACTTACGATTGTTTCCATTTCAGTCAAAAGGGACACGCTTTAGGTAGGTACAAACGACGGATTTTTGACAATTGAAACGACAATTAGGACGGAACGTCCGTCGGAAATGCACAAGTCCGATGTTTTTCCCTCGAGCAGTATAATATTATGTAAATTATGTTATTATACATTAAAAATGTTGTGTGGTCTTCGACTGGTGGATCACGACTCTGCAATTTAGTTTTAGAATTGAATCACAATAATACAGTCTTAATTAATAAAATAAATAAAGTAGAATTGAAATATATTAAATTCTATTATTCAAAGAAGATGAAATCGACATAATAATAATAATTACGATGATTTTTACACATATAAAACTATTATTTAAACTTCAAAAATAAAAAACAAATAGGTCACAAAAATTCATTAAGGGGATTCGATACCATTATTTTTTGTTTTTGTCTAATACACGCTTGACATAGGATATTAGACAGGTTCGTTGCCAAACATATCAATTGATCTAATGAAGCGATAAGAATTCTAAAAAAGATTTAAATTTGTCGTCAAGTCTACTTGAAATCGACTTTCCCTCATTTTTGATTTTAACTTCTCCGAAAATAAAAATAAAACAATATTTATAAAAACTCTTTTTTAATATGACATTTTTAGAAATGTGAAGGATAATATCAAAAATTTCAGTAAGTTGATTTCAAGTAGAATTGACGACCAATTCAAATCTGTGTTCAGAATTCTTATTGCTTCATTAGATCAATTTGGTATGTTTGGCAAAAAAACACGTCTAAAATACGTATGTTAGACAAAACAGAAAATCTCGGTATCGAATCCCCTTCATGATTAGCTGAATTTAATTGCTAAAATAAGGTTAATGACCAACGATTTATACCGTAAATTGGTGCATCCCATTATCACCTTTACGTGACTTCACAATACTGAAGGATATAAAGACACTATACAATATAACTCTGTAGATGTGTACCTATATGGTTTACCTAATAGCTACTTCTTATCTACTAAATTTATACTATTATTTAACGACTTTTCATCCTTATATTCTATAATTTATGGAGAGTGAAGAGCACTTTGGCTCTTTAACCTATATATAGTATATAAATAAACTCTAAATAAAAAAAACAATTTGTTAATTAATATTTAATATATTTTGTACGCCAATAAGTATCATGATGTCGGCAAAGGAGAAATTAGATGAAATCATAGAAATGTCAGATCTCAAAATAAAAAATACATTATTAAAAAAATTATTTTATTTTTAAAAAATCGAACCTAATAAATTTGTCTTAAATTTATAACACCAATTTCTGAAAATGTTGTAAAAATCTATGACGTAATTTTTGAGTATATAACATACAAACATACATTCATTAATTTAATTAATTATTAATTATTAATTTCATTAATATGGTATATTAAAGTATCTTTTATTTCTGTGACCAATTGAAATAAAACGATTTTCGTGAGCAAAAATGAAATTTTAGTAGTGCACACACTCTAATGTTAATTTACGCTCACACAAATTGCCATGAACCGGATGTACCTGCCACATAATTTGCCTACTTCGTACTCCTTAAAAATGACCGAATGAAACATTTTTCAACATTTTTTCAACGAAAACCATACAAAAAACGTGTATTCAGCCCAAAATAATATTTATGTTTAAAATAAAAAAATAGTTTATAATATTTATCTTTTTTTAAGATCATTAACTTGTTAAATTGTCGGTAAATCAATAATGTCTAGTTAATTATATATTTATATCCATCATAATAATATTTTCTATAACCAATGACAGCCATATAAATATAAATTTAGTTTCTTATTACATATAATGTCAAAAAAATATTTTTATTAAATATATATATTATATCTATATTAAATATAGATATGTAAATCGTAATTGCAGTATTATTGAAGTTTTCATATTGTGCTGAACGTTACAAAACGTATATAATATATTATATTTAATATGCATGTGAATTGACGCTATATGGTTTTTTTTTTTATTATTAAATATTGTGTACAAATAACAGCGTAGGTGTTATTTGGGGAGGGTTACAGGGGTGTTGTTACTCCCCAGAAAAAAGAATGTGAGGGTAAGCTTATCAATTAAAATAGGTCAACAAATTGTGATTAATTTTTGCCCCCCCTCCTAAAAAAAAAAAAATAGAGCCAAGTGCTGCTTATGTATAACAGGAAAGTTGAATAACTATAATTAAACCAACGAGACCTTAAGCTTCATTAAACTTGAATCATAAAAAAAAACTTAGGTACCTAATTACTTATTAGTAATTAGATTACATGATGTTGAGTGGCGTACCTACATTACGACAACTGCGAGTCCGACTCCGCTAGTCTCGTAATCATATATCATATTAATCGTCCCTTCGAATTTCAGCTGCCAATTTGCTGTGGAACAACATGTTGCAACCCGTCGGCACGAAATCGGAGACAACGATGGACTTCATCATGAAGGACTTCGTCTGTCCGACGCCCCGCAGTCCGTACTTATTCACTGCCAACAATTCGGTGCCATTGGACTATCGATACGACAACAGGCTCAGATGAACGAACAACCGCCGAACGTCGTTCCGGTCGTAAGACATAATATTATTATTAGGCAAACGCCGATACACACGACGTAGGTACACCATCATCGATACATGCATAATTTATAATTATCGTTTTTAAATTTATTGTTTTATACTGTGTATACATTATTATTATTATTTCAAATGTTTTCTCGACGTTCTTTCATTGTCATTACTACTACTACTATTATTATTATTATTATTATTATTATTATTGTTATTATTTTAAGATTTGCATAAAATTAATTTACACATGTGCACACGAGACGTGTGTACGTCACACGTCAGTCGTCGAGTTCCGAGTGTATCCGGTTAGCTAGTATATTATTATTATAATAACGTTTTAGACAATGTTTAATAATAATAATAATTCGGACAAATCGCATTTCCTCCCATCGTACATAATGTTAATATAATATACTGCAACGCGCGTGTTTATCCTATCCGTTCTGGAATTTCTGCAGGCAGCGTTTGACGACAGATACCAATTAATACCGGGTACCATGAAGACTTCTTTTTTTTTTTTAATCTTTAATCGTATTTATATTTTTTTCTCGTCTCACACCACACTCGTCGTCGCCATCATGAGTAGTTCCAGATCACTGAAATTACCATAACGTATACACGATAATATTATAATTGTTTTTACAACGATTTTTATCGATACCTATATTATAACACTACAATAAAAAACATGTATTAAAATATTATAATATAGACTACGCAGTTTTCTTATTTACTCAACGTTTTTATGTACCTATTCGATTATTCCTAACTATTGGTATAATAAAGTTCGTTTTAATTGGTGGTTATAAATTACTAATGTTTTGGAAGCAAAAAAAAAAAATATAAGCATTCGACGTTACCATATTATTACAATATTAATTGCACGTCGTATAATTATATGTTTCTTTATTTGTAACTATTTAAAAAAAAATATTGATTATATTCACGTCATAACTTACACATATATACATGTGTGTGTTTAAATTAAATTCAAATTATGCTTAAAAATGTGTAATGACGAATGCTGGCTAACTATACTGTTTTTATATTTTATTAAATTAAAAACGTCGATCGTTATTATAATATAGGCAGTACTGGTTCTTGGGTGGGGGAGAGTGGGTATCCTTGCCCCGGGCGCTGTTAGTATAAGGGCGCTCAGGCGCTCTTAAGTTTATGACAAATAAAAAGTCATAGACATAAAATATGGATAATCTATATATAAAAGAGAGTTCAAAAAAATATTAGACCATTTATAACTCAAGAAGATTTCAAAAATTCTTTCATCATATGAATGCTACATTATCCCTGCCTCTTGAGTGCTGTATGCTTATTTAAAAAATGGAAATTCAAACCCAGAGAGGTGATCAAACAGGGATTTTGAGATTTACAATGGAAATTTTTGTTTATAAATGGTTGCTATATGGTTGCTATTAGATAATGGTTAATTAAATTAATATTATTATATAAAGTACTCAACGGATTTTCATACGGTTTTCACTAATAGATATTGGTCTAATCGTGGAGAAGGATTTAATGTAAATTTTGTCTTGGAAAAATTAATTGGGTGGTTGAAAATAATAACAATAATAAATTAATTTTTATCTGTATGCTCTTTATGCATTTCTAAACTATTGGATCGATTTTGATGAAATTCTTCATGTGTGTTTGAGTGGTTCCCGGTAAGATTTAGATTCACAATTGAATCCAGTAGGTCCAATCCCGGGGATGTGCTCAAACAGAGATTTTGATATTTACCATGGACATTTTCGTTTATAAATGGTTGCTTTTGGTGACAGGAGAAATAATTAGTAAAAATTGGTATTTTATTTGTATATTGGTTGCCATTTATTAATCGGGCAGATCAGGTACAAGCATTCGTCAAATCTACATCATCAAAACATTGCCTATGAAGGTGACCGAGTTGTACTTACTATACAGAAAGTTACACACATAAGGAGTTGAACAATCACAATTTTCTTAAGAGTATTGTCATTTTGTACGGGCAACAAAGTGCGCGGGATCCGATAGTTATACATTTTTCTAAAAATATATACTTTTTGATTTGTGTTGGCACCCTGCACATCATCCCCCTCATCACCAACGTAAGGTCGCTGCATTTTTTTTATTATCCCCGGGCGTCCGATTTCCTAGATCCAGTACCGAATATAAATGTGGTTAGGTTATATATATAGGTTATGATTATATATATATATAACCATAACCTGTTATAAACATAACCTATATATATATATAGGTTATGTTTATATATAGATTATAATCTGCGTCCCTCTAGATTTTTTTTCTTTTCGTTTTTTTTCTCGACGTTATTATTCAAGCACACAAAATTTGCGCAGCTGACAGTAAATATCGCAATGGTCGTCTACGCGAAATGCATATTGTACGTAGTTATAGGTACTGTTACTAAGATGCGATCCGGTTTTTTTGTTTGTCAACAACAATATTATTATTATATTACAATAAAATAATAATAATATTACGTATTGTCCGTCTTGGACAGACTCCAAGTGGAATAAATATGTAAGTAGCTACTTACGACAATGTATATATTGTATAACATGGCTGCAGCGAGCGATCTCGAGACGATCGCGATTATATAGTCAATGAATAATACACAATTATATATAAATATTATAATATTATGCATAAACATAATAATATTATTGTTGTGTGTTGTAGTATTATAGGTACATTAATCGTCGATCAGTCAGGTCACGAAAAACACATGAAACGTAGGTAAGTGCCGTAAGTGTGGCCTCGTGAATCGCGATAACGTCATGTCCTGACAATCTGTATGTATAAAATCCAAATACCACTCACTCACTCGTCGCTATATCTCAAAATCTACGCGAAACGTTCGTTTCCGAAATTTGGAATAATATAGTGGTTCCTTTAATGCTCTGCGTATAGATGTGCAATAATAAAGGATTTTTCGGTGTACGCGTTTTAAAGAGGTGCGGTTGAACTGCAGGGATCTTGAGATTCACGGTGGAAATTGAAACTTTTTGTATGTTTATGAATGGTTGCCACTGGTTACTCGGCAGATCAAGCACAAGCATAATTCTTACGCATCGTCACGCTTATATGACCACGAATGAATACACTATAATATATAATATTACCTTAAAAACTAATTTAGGTATGTGTGTAGCTTATTATAATATGCTCGAAAACTACTCGGTCGAATTCGACGAAAATCTCACGGTTTGAAGTTTTTTGAGATGTCAGAAAAGTGTAGAGAGTAAGTAGCTTATAACCACGTCTGATAAATATATATCAAATGCTAAATGAAATCCACGACACTTGAGGTTGCCCGTCTAGGTCGAATTATTTCACAAAGCTATTACAGGTATGCACAATGGCATTGTACACTGACGCCGAGATTCACTGCCCTACACTAAAACTGAGATACACTCAAACCAAGACACACCTATATCTACAACGTTTAATATACTATAATATAGTGATATATTATGTTATAAAATTTCCCAAGTCTGGGCAAGTAAATGATAATTTTTAATTTAATTAAGTTAAGTAGATAGAAGACATTTGAAAAAGTTTAAGGTTATTAATAGTTATCCTGATTTTTATTTTAACTCAGTTAAATTAAAATTTAGAAGGAAAATTACAACCCAAATCAAAATTTACTTTTTAACTTAAGTTAAGTTATTTATTTTTATTTTTTAATATACATATAAATAGTTGGTATCTAATATGGTTTAAAATAATAAAAAGTAAATGTTTATGCAATATGGATCATTTGTAATAATCATAATATTATATTTATACATAAATGTAACCAAGATTTTATTAAAATCAACTAGTTATTTATTAAGTTTATATCAATAAATCAGTTTAGTTAAAAATTAAGTTAATGAAAATTAAATTCAAAAAAGGTTAAATTAACTCAACTTTTTAACTCGTTTATGCCCGGGCTTGAAATTTGCCACAAATAAAAGTGCAAACGGGCGAAGCCGGGATATTCAGTTAGACTGCTATAATATATAGCATTATTAAATATTTAAAAAAAACGTAATAATTTTTTTCAAGTTTCGGGCGTAGTCTGCGATAGGTATGACACTTGTGGCCATCTGCATAATATCGCATAATATCATACTGGTGAAGGACCCGAAAACAGAAAACCCGAGCGGGCGGGTTCAAGAATGTTCGAGAAAGAGAGGAAAACAAACGATGCACAATAATAATATATATTATGCGAAGAAAACAACGAAACAAAAATGTATAATATTATATACTTACGCCGTTAAGACCGGGTGGCGGCGGATCGCAGACGGAATTTTATTTTTGTCGATCATTTGCACCGGACATGGAGACCGGGCGCCCTTGAACGCGATCTCGGAGACGTAATATTATTACGTTTATTTACGCGATATCTCCACCTCCCGTATTATTATTGCTATTATATTACACTCGGCGCATTATTCGTCGACGACTTAGAAAAATATAATACACACATTACCTGTAAGTGGCGTGTCATGAGATCCGACAGGAAAACGGTTCATATACATGTGCTGCGACCAAAGTGCTGCAGATGCGGATGTGAAAAACAAATCACACGATATATTATGATATATTGTACAAATACGATTATTATTACGGAGGACACGTTTTTTACGGCATACTTACAACCATATATACTCTAGTTGACATCCGGGTACACCATAATAAAACTATCATAATATATTATAATAGCAATAAATAGATGCAGCGGGGACTTATACCGATTATATGCGCTTAAAACGAATGACCTTTTTACGCCGCGCGTACTGTAGCGCTATATCGGTCATTTTCAGGGTTGATGGACCAATAAATATTGCGCTAAGCCATGTAAGTAGATATAATGACAGTCGGTAATTTAAATTTGAAATACCTATATTATGCACAATAATATATTTTATTATATTATTCGCGGTACAGCTTTAGTTACTCGACTTAAGAGGACGCTATGGTCATGTGACCATTATTGTCGTCTCCGTCTTATACAAGTGCGTAATATGGCAAAATATATACGCTCGGCAGATAACGTGGTTTAGCTTTATTTGTTAACAAATTTGAGTCAATCTACCCAGAGGCGTGTCCAGCGGGTCTACCTCGATTTTGAACCCTGAACCCGAACGACTTTGAATCTGTGTTTTCACAATATTTATTAGTTTTCAAGTGAAATATTGAGATGTTAAAACGCACATAATTCACGTAAAAAATAAGATACCGTAAAAAACCTACGCGAGAACACAGATAATGTACCGTCAAGTTTTATAATAAGTCTATTCGCTGTTGTAGTTTTTAAACTATCGAAGCTAAAAATGTGTTCTGCTGAACGTAAACTGTAACGCACTTGTAAGACGGGGACGCAACGAATGGTCGTGTGGCGTCATCATAAATATTAAATCAAAAGATATAATAACAAACACGTCATAATATTACCAAAAGTTTGAGAAAAAATAAACGATAATTGTACCGTATTATTATTATGGTTATTATTTGGCAAGGCTGGGCAAGTTAACGATTTTTTTTTAACTCGTTAAGTTAAGTTATTTTAAAATAATTAAGTTAGGTTAAGTTAAAAGTTACTCGTATTTTTTTTCGTCAACTCGTTAAGTTAAAAGTTAAATTTAAAAAAAAACTAACTTAACTTAATGTTAAGTCAAAATTTGCTAATTTGCAAAAATAAAAATTCCAGACACATAATATGGTTTGTTAGATAGCTTTTCTGGTATATTTCTACTTTACGGGACACCTTTTTTTTTTGCATTCTTTTTTTTTTTTTGATACTTATTAGTTAAGTACGCTGAAGACGATGACGAAGTCAGAATTTGGGGCTCAGACTTAGTTTCGAAGTAATGACACTTCAAAGTTAGTATATAATACGTTTAATAACTTATAAATGTCGCGTCTCCAAGCGGGCCGTCGTGGCCCAGTGGTGGCTTACACAGCAAATAGGGGGATATTTTCGATTTTAATGTCCGAGCGAGCGTAGCGAGAAATCAAGCATTATAGGTATTTAAGGGTTATTATATAAAGTTAAAACTTCAATTAGCTATAACTTCGAAAATAACTTCGTGCGCCAAATTCTGATTTCGCCAACATTTTTTTACCCAAAAAAATACTAAGTCCTCCCAAAAAAAACCCAAAAAAAGGGCTGTCCCGTAAAGGAGAAAAGTTCCGTTTTTCTTTACGTCCAAGAAAATTACTGGGGAAATTTAAAATGATACATCAAAGTAAAAACACATTCAAAAATTTGCATTATTCTTCGGACGAAAATTAACTTAATTTAGATATTTTTGAAATAAAATTAACTTGAAGTTAACACGCGTTAATCTTGAAAAAAATGTAACTTATTAAGTTAAAAGTTAATTTGAAAAAAAAAGTAACGAGTTAATTAACTTAACGTTTTAACTTAATTTTAATTTTTAACTCGTTAATGTCCAGCCTTGTTATTTGGTCGTATTATTATTATTTACAAGTTGCTATACCTAATAATATACTGTCATCATTGTGTTACCCGCCATTATATTATCCCAAACAGTATATAGGTATTATACTAGTGCGGTGTAACGAACCGATAAAGAAGATATATTATTATAAGAAGTAATATACTAATATCCATAGTGAAAACTTGATTTCGCCTATAAAGCAATTCAAATTCATACTCGTGTATGTTGGATATTTTAACGACGTTTCATAAAAGTCCTCGATATTGGTCAATAAATTGATCAGGTCACGGCTGTGTTACCAGGTAACCACCGCGGTCAGCTGCCCGCCATGTCCACCGGCCAACATTCGGCCGGCTCCGTCACTCGAGTATTGGTCGTGGTGCGCTTTCGCCCATTTTTCTTTCTTTCAACGCACGCCGTTTGCCGCGCGCGCGTACTTTGCGCACAGTTTTGTCCGGCGCCGTTCAGTCTTATCCGGACGTCCGGGCCACTCGTCCCGTTCCGTTTTGTCAAGCCACCATAGTAATAGTATAATATTAATTGTTTCCGTTTACGGTAGTGTTTCGTCGATTCATCGTTCCCATAGATGCGTGACAAGTCTCCTAAGCATAATTCCTAAAAACACCGTTCCGCCATTTCCCGGACGCCATTTATTCGTCACAAGACTGAAATGGAAGACGACGTGGAAGTCTCAAAACGCGGTCGGTCGTACGAACGTTCCGACGACCGACAGTCCGCGATCGACACGCTCAGTCTAGCCGTTGATAGAAGGATCACGGCCTTTATTCGGGTCACCGGTGCAGCGTGGACTTGGAGATAGGGTCCGGTCTTCGCCAGAGTCGAAATCACCTGTATACCAAGTCGTAGCGACAAACTCCTTGCGACCTCTGCATGTTCACTGCACGGTCGACGCGCTAGACTTGGCCATCGGCAACGGAAGGATGTCACCCTCGTACGGCCGAGCGAAGATCGTCTCACCGGCAGCACAGGTGGAAATCCCGTGGAAGACGGTCCAATCTGCGTGGAAAAAGTCGAGACGATTCGTTCGGAAGTGAGCACAGTGAACGCAGCGCGCAGGATTTGTTTCTGCCAGAAAAACACACACCCATTGGCTATTGTTTAGTTTTAAATTTCAAATCGAATTGTATATTAAAAAAAAATTGAAAATATTATTATTTTGTTATACATTATTAATTTAATAATACATTTGCTTAAAGCGCAACATGCAAGATAGGCAACTGCAGTTATATAATTATAACATTATTATTTATTCATTCCACGGTTTTTATATTATTATTATTATTATTCAACTTTTTGTTGTGTGTACTGCGTAGGTACTTGGCGTGCCTTTATCACGTCAAATTATTATAATATTAATAATAATAATATCATTTTACTCGGGTGCATTATATAATAATTAATTTCAAACTTATCATGCATTGGCACGCAGGTCCTTGTCCGCGGCGGGCACACGTGGCGTCGACGCGAAACATAATATTCTGCTACCGATTACTATTATTAAAGGTATTATGTATAATACGTATAAATATTTTAATATAATATATTATTATTATTATTATGATATAATTTAAACAGCATTCCAACCTAAACTGACGTACCTATTGACTTAAAACCAACCGGAACGATCTACCAGATAGTGACGTCGATCTTTGCAGTGTTATAATTGGAGCTCGAAACTAAATGCATTTAAAAAGTACTAAATAGACGTATGCATGCGCTTATGCGCTTAAAAAAGTTCAAAATATATGCTTTAGAAATATGCACTTTTTTTTCAATGCAACATTTTCATAATTACAAATATTTTACTTAACTAAACATAATTGTTAGGTATAAATATTATATGAGATGAAATAAAACAAATAAATAGATTGTAAACTGTTCTCGAAATAAAATTTAAATTATATTTATAATGTCCTGTAATTACAGGATAAATAAAGCATAAATAAAAATGATATTAACTTGGGATTTGAGAATCGTGATACAATAATACTTACTTGTATAGCGAAACCTTAAAGCTAATTAAAATAAATTTCTGATCATGCTTTACCGAGTTACTTGAGCTTTTACTATTAGATTCTTAGGTACCGGTAATGACCCAATACCCGCAATGGGTCAAAATATTGTTGACTCATTTCGGATGTTGGGTGTTGGGTATGCACCCGTTTTTGGGTGGGGGACCGAGTTCTCATATTATTCAGTCTTTAATATACACAGATTTTATTATTTGTTTTAACTTTTAATTTATAAATAATATTACCTATTGTACCAGGCAATTATTATTATGTAATAGAAAGAACAAGATTTTCAATTAAACATTTTGATGAGATTAGTTCCGCATGACATGAAAAGAAAATTAACTTTGCTGCATAATAATGATAATTAACTATAAAAAGTTAAGTTACAAAATTACAAATTTTAACTGAATAAGTTAAAAAAACAAAATTAATTAACTATAGTTAAGTTAAAAAGTTAAAAATAATTAACTTTTTAACTTAACTTTAACTTTTTAACAAATTAATGCCCGCCTTTGGTCATATTATCAGGATGACATACCTACGTCCAGACTTGACCCGTAAATTATGATATTCATAAAAAAGTTGTTTGCTAACATTTCGGAAATAAAAAGTATGATTAAAGATCTTGTCATATTTATTTTAGAAAATGATTTTAGCACTACACACAATTATGACGTATTGTGCATGTATAATTTATTTAACCTTACTCGTAATAACAATTGTTTCAGCGAAGAGATCTTTCTCAAAATTAAAATTGATTAAGAATTACCAGCGAAACTCGATTGGGGAAGATCGCCTTTTCAACAAAATCACTCTATTGAATATTAAAAAGAAAAGACAGCTCAATATTGGATAGAAACAAAATTATTTTTTATATTTCTGTCTTGAAAGCAAGAAAAGTTAATTTTAATATTTAATTTTACAAAAATATACATAAATAATGATCAGTAACACTATGACTTATAATACCTACAAAAAGTTTAAAAATGCGTAGAATGCACCCGAATTGATAAAGAAATTACTTACCAAGAAATACCTAAAAAATGCTAAATAAAATTTGTACTATTGCATTCTGCGTGACATATAGGTCGAATTCCTATAAAGACGAGCCTTGAATGTAAGAATTAGAAAAAAAAGATGCAAATGCAATAATTTCCAGACTCTAATAATAAGGTATGATTGTTTTAATTTTTATTTGAAAGTATAAGGACCCCAGTCTGGACATTTTCACATAGGCCCTTTTCAGTCTTGTAAAAGATACGCTTTAAAAGATCATCAGATTTTTTTGTCAAGTTATTAGAATTTTAATAATAATTCCCGGCAAAAAAATAAATTAGTTTCACATTTTTTTTTTTACTTGATTAAAATTAAAGTTAAAATAGATAACATATTATATAAGCTAAAACGAATAACTAAGTATTTGAAAATTATTGTTTGATTTTAAATAAGTACAGATAGTTTGTAGAAGAATTTAAAAAGCTCTGTTCGAGTGTTTTTTCTCAAGTACTTAACAAGACAGTAGTAACTGGACACAAAACCCATGTTGATCGTTTACCGATATTGTACACAGCGAGTGGGTTTGTCCCGTACGCATACGGTTAACTCGGTTATTGTTGTTGTTGTTGTTGTCGTCGATTTACAATACATTATTACTATAATTTATAACAATATAAAATTATTATTACATAAGTCGTGAGCACGCGACCTTGTCCGGGAAAAACGAATATTATCATTACCACCTCTGGTATCTAAATATCTACCTATAATAATATACGCATATATTAATTATACGGGATCGTTGCCACCGCACGTCAGAATCACGTCGAAGACCAACAGAATTATTATACTAGGTAATAATAATCATTACCCATGCGTGGTATCGTGTGACTTCATCGCCGCCGCCGCTGAGAACGGTTTTCCGCGTTTTCGCGTTTTGTCTACGATGTTGAGGTGTACCTATAATATTATGTAAATTACGAATGACTACGTGAACGATGGAAACATCAACAAATAAAAAACACGATGCTTACCCAAGACGTCATAGGACGTTTTTAATCGGCCCGTAAATAGTTGCAGTCGTAGTTGCAACGTCGTCCGATGCGCTATAATAGAATAAAAACTCTATTAAAATAACTATAAGTAATTATAACGAGTCGCCTCAGGTATTTTTTTCATTTCGTAATCGCGGTTATTCTGCAGCAGTCATTCCTCTTAACAGGTTCTACCAAATGTATAGTAGGTATATATATTGCAGATTTACACATTGCAGGCGTAGATTAGGGTGGGGGGACGTGCGGGTCAGATCCCCCATTGGCTTTTTATTACCTTAGTCAAAAGTTTTGATAGGGTGGGAGATTTTTCCAATTTTCCCCTCCCATTTAGCTATGTCGTTTTTTTTTTTTTTTTTTTGATACCTCCTCTTTCAGAAATCATGTCTACTTCACTGTTATTATACCTAGGTACCGTTTTTAGAGGATTTTATTTATTATTTATTTGAATTATGCTGGGTACCGTTTAAACCATGAACTTAGTACAGTAGTAAATTCATGGTCACAGTCATTTATGCCAGTGATGGTGAACCTTGATAACTGCGTGTCAAATCAAAATGTTTGGTTTTAATTTTATTTGCCTCGCGTGTCAGAAACTTTGCAGACCTTTTTTTTTTAGTCGTCATGTGAGGCATCTGAAACTATCTGTTATCTGTTGACTGTTCTGTTGTACCTACGTTTGTACGTAAACGGGAAAACGAAGTTATTGATAATCTAATCTAAACGTTTACGAGCTTAGGAAATGGAAAGTACAGATTACAATATCTTACGATATATTCCAATAATAAGTTTCAAATTACCTATCAATTATTTTTTTGGAAAGTGAAGTAAAAATTATGAATTATATTTGAAATTGGCGTGTCACTGAAATAATGCAAGCGTGTCACTCCGTGACACGCGTGACATAGGTTCGCCATCCCTGATCTATGCCGTGATTATCAGCCTCTAAAGGAGGTTTTCCGTCTAGAATACGTGTCATCTAGACATCAGGCACTTATTAGTTATAGATATCGTCAAAGGTGAGCAAGTTAATGAAAATACTTTACTGTGGCAAGTTAAATTAATCCAATTAAGCTGCCTACAGTTTAAAGTTAAAAGTTAACAAAAAAAATTAACTAGATAAGTTTAAATTTAAGATAAAAACAAAACTAACTTAACTCAGTTAAAAGAAAGGTTCATTTTTTTTTCAAGTTACAATATATTAAAGTCATAAATTTCCCTAGTATTTTGATTTACACAAAAATATTTTGCTAATATATATAAGACGTTTAACATTATATAAAAAATTAGATTATTATAACATATAGAAAATAAATTATTAAAATCGAAAAAGAATCGACGAATCAGTATTGTCTAGCTGGTTCCACATGCCATGAAAAGAAAATTAACTTAACTGCCTGACAATGATAATTAACTATAAAAAGTTAAGTTACACCAATAAGCATTTTAACTGCATAAGTTAATGAGTTAAAAACAAAAATAATTAACTATAGTCAAGTTAAAAAGTAAAAAAAATGTAATTTTTTAACAAGTTAATGCTCACCTTTGGATATCGTTTTATCTTCGGATTATCGAATGGACAAATAGGCGCACCTCGTTTATTAGAGACACTCAGCATCTGCGTTCCCAGTAACAGTCAATTTCAGGGCACTTTTTACTTACTGACAAGTCGATCTACATTTTTCGCCAACGCATCCCTCGCTTGAATACTTCGGAGAATTTATGACAAATTCGTACCTAAGCTATTTATCTAGTTGCTATCACTGTTATATCGTCCTTATTTAAGTTTTTTTTTACTTATCTCTGTAACTATTTTGTTATATAATTTAATTATGTTTCTACATAATTGCGCTGATTGGTGTTAACTAATAAACATAAATAAATAAATATTAGAGTGAATTTCACTTATTATCAAACTTTGAGCTAAAAAAATTACCAGTGTCCCTACGTTAGGTTTTTTACGATATTTTCGATTGTATACAATTTATGAGCATTTTTAAATTGTAATAATTTACACGCTGCCTAACATACTTACAATAAATTAAAATAGGTATCATAAAATAACCAACGTAGAGACACAGCTGGTAATCTTCTTAATTTAAAGTTTGATAATCGGTGGATTCACTAGCTTAAAATAATATTAAGAGTATTAATTCAGGGTTATTGGTTCTTATAAATGTAAATTTGCTATACATCGCGATTGTGTCACATAGAGAAAACAAAACATAGTGCGCTGATACATCCTCTTAATACGACTCTTATTACTTTCTTATATCGATAATTACAATTAACGTGACGCGTAGTGCACATACTATTATACATTTATACGCAAGCCTGGGAAAGTTTATGATAATAATAATTATTATCATAATTGTTAACTGAGTTAATTAAAGTTGATAGAAAACATTTTAAAAAGTTTAAATTTAATATTATATTTTATTAATAAACTAAACATAATAGAATTCATACAGATCACACGTACAACTCGTGAAATGATAAAATTACTATTCCTACAATCAAAACTTTGAAATTCAGTAGATACTTCGGTAAAGTAGGCCTTGAACTTTTAAATAACGGTCCTCATCATATCTTAAACTGTCAATCATACTCAAAATTCAAACTTCTTATAAAAATATGGCTAAAAAATTCATACGATATAACTTGATTTTCTACTTGTTTTTCTATTATCCTATAATATATCTTTCTTGCGTACAAAAATCAAATAACTTCTATATTTCTTTTCCTTATCTTTTATTCTATACTTGTTTATTACTATCTTAGCGTTTATTTTTATTTTTTGTATTTTTTCTTGTTCAACTAAATATTAATATATATATAATTAATTAATAATTTTGTAAGACTCCAACTCATCAGAAGCAAAATACTTTTGTTATTATATAATCAGTTCTATTTTAGTAATTACGTGTTTTGTGTAACATTTTTAGTATTGCATTACATGTTTAATTGTTTTATTAGCCCAATGGCCCATGTTGCCGAGGGTATAAATATAATTTAAAAAAAAATTAAATTAATTGTTTTATGGCCAAAAAAAATATTTACATATACATTTAATAGTTATCCTATTTTTTTTTTAACTCAATTAAGTTAAAAGTGATATGGAAATTTACAATTAATTTATTAACAAACTGTTGAGTTAATTTTTTTTTTAAATAAATTAATTGCCAGTTATATGTTTTGAAATAATAAAAAGTAAATGTTTATGCAATATAAATGTATATAAATGTATCCTCAATAATAATTTTAATTATATTTTTTATTTCATTATTTATAAATGAACATGGATTTGATTAAAAGTAACTCGTAATTTATCACGTTTATATCAATAAAAATCAGTCAAGGTAAAAATTAAGTTAAAAAGTTAAATTTAACTTAACTTTAACTTTTTAACTAGTTTATGCCCAGGCTTGATTATACGCATATACAGAAATTAAAAAAAAATAAATTGTTAGCTTTTAATTTTCTTTATTTTACAAGGATGTATCTTACAAGGATAAATCTATATAATTTTGATTTTTTATTATAATATATGTTCATATTATACCTACGCATTTTTATCGATATTTATATAATAATGCTCGAGAAAAGACGATAGGCACTAGCGCAGTTTTGAATATTTTTTGCATTCATAGCTGGCAATAGTACCTTTTACGTCTTTTAACGTAGACATTCAAACGAATTAGAATTTTAATCCGAACGAGAATATAAATATTAATTACTTATATTATATAACCGACTATATTAAAACGACAATATAATACTCGAGAAAAGACGGTACTTGCGTAGCTTTGAATATTTTTGAATTCATGGTTGCAGCATCTATATACCTACGGTTCTAATGCAGATATACAAACGATTTGAATTTTAATTCAAATGAGAATATAATTATTAATTACTCATAATGGAAAAAATTTGTACAGACTATTATTATTCGCATTTTCGATCGGTTTTTGTATTATTCATGGTCGTATTAAATTGAACACCTCGAAATTTGAATATTACTATCTTAATTAATATTATAAGTACTCACGTAATAGATATTTTATCAGTGTACTACAGTGTACCTACCTGTTGATGATTAAATTTTTATTTTTATTTAAAATATGCATATTATGATTATCATGATTCGTCGGTGATTTATGTTAATATATTGACTTGACGGTTCATATTGTAATAATTCACAGTAAAAACTATGATTTATAATTTTATTATTGATGCGTACATCACAATATGTACTTACTAACACTGTCAGAATCCCGGACATATTAACCATATTTAAAATCAGTCGTGCAGTGTTGTTCATTTTTACTATTTCGGTGATTCTAAAGTTCAAAACTTTGTTTAGTGAGCAAGCCGTGAGCCAATTTGTATTGTGCTCACGTCGCGAAATTATTCGAATCAGACAACTGTAGCTATATAAAAACGATATCGATTACCACCGTTAGAAGTGGATAATATAATTTAATGATTGTGTTTCAAAAGTTGATGACCTATAAAATATTAAAAACAAATTCAACATTTCAGAAATATTCCATCAAAATTTAAAATTTAAAGAAATTATACCATGCAATTCAAAAGCAATAAAAATAGCAATACTTTTTCCATTTAATTGTAATGCATTTAATTGTAATGCATTTAATTTTACAAATCAAAATACATTATGTTACATAACATCAAATAATGAAAAATTATAAAAAATGAAAAAACGATTAGTTATACTGTCGAGTTCAATTTATAATGCTAATGTAAAACCAAATTAAAAATCATAACCAACCATATTTTCGATAACTATTGTGTTTTTTTTTTATTCATATTTTTCAAAATTTAATTTAATTTTATACTTTGATGTAATATTTTTGATTAATATATAAATTCTGTGGCCAGTGTTGGAGAAGTTATTTTTTTTTATTACATTACGGATAATATTACCTTTAAAAATTATAATTAGATCAATGTTAAGTTACATTTTTTATTTAGCCAAGTTACTTTACTTTTTATTATTTTTATTCAAAAAATCTAATTAGAGCTTTTTGTCGTCAATACATTAAGTTAATAACGAATACCTATACCTAATAATTAATAATGATAATCAACAATATATGAAATAATTATATAAAACGCTTATTGCCATTTAAATCTTTTTAAACCAAAGAAGACAATAATTAATTGATAAATGTATTTCGAATAACAGTACGTTTCCAAAACTACAACCAAATATTAAAAATTTAATTTTTTGTAGTTGTCAAACAGCTATTACAAAAATGTGATATATTAATAATTTAAAATAATATATCATACTACAACTGATAAGTCAGGCACGCTGCACATTATAATAAAGACGTGTTCAATACACATAGACAATAGTAAGCATATTATTATAATTTAATTCCCAAAAACGTAGGCATATTAATTGCGATAAGCGTGGTATACCCAAACAAATTCCGATTCGAGGTTGATCAATCGAATCACGTCCCGATTATAATATTATGTCCGTGTAGATTAAACACGAACTCGCGATGATGTTTTTTGTTTAATCATCGAATCTTGATTATAACATCCTATAATATAGTACTACAACTTTATCGATTGTTATCGTTTATCGTACTCCAACGTGTTAACTTATAATTATTATACTGATGGGTAGGTATACGACCGGGAAAATATACGCTTCCTGCAGTTTAGTACGTGTTGTGATACCTATGTCGTTTTCTGATTTTAAAACGCAATATAAGGCGTATAATAGAATCGAACGTATATTGTAATGAGAATACCTAATCATTATCGACTACTGTTTTCGCCTTATCTATCGTTGTCAGATTAACGTGAAAGATGATGATATCACGAGTATAGCAGGGTTTCAAAACCAATTTTAGAAACCGATATCGACCGTTATAAAACGGAAACCGAAAAAAATTGGAAAACGGTATTAATTAACTTCAAAACCGAAAAACAGTTTTTTTTAAAAAATATATCTTTGGATCTTGACACAAAATGCGATTCGAACGCTTGATCCAGCGATTCAAAAAGATTAATTAACTAAGAATGAACGTAAATAGTCCAGGCCTTGAAACCGATCTTAGAAGCCTGTAAAAACGTTTGAAAACTGAAACCGAAACCGAAAACAAAATTAAAAACTAAATCCGAAAAATTGGAATCCGGTAATAAATTCAAAACCAAAATAGAAAAAAAATTGGAAACTGGTAAACAAAATCGAAACCAAAACAGAAATTTCCTAATACCAGTATTGAAAAAATTGAAACCAAAATCGAAAAAAAATAAAAACCGGTAGATATATAAAATCAAAACCGAAACCAAATTATTTTCAATCGGCTTCAAGCACTGGTATATAGTAACCGATCTAGAAGAAATTTGGTCGTAAAAAAAAATGAATAAATGAATAATTAATGTAAGACAATGTATAATAAATTAATAATGCATTAATATTTATTAATTTTATTTATTATTTATTATAATGTATGTAGTAAAAATTAAAATTGTATTACACGATATCTAAAAAAAAAATAATATTTATTATAATCCCCAAGTCCAATAACGACCATATACTTATATTTGTTCCCCCCCTCCCTCCCCATTCAGTTAATAACATACAGTATAGATGTATTTTTCTTACTTATGAATCCTTTTAATGTCCAATTTTATGGTGAAACCCCTAGTCCCTACATTTTTTCAATAGCTTGAATGCAAAACATATTCTGTATAAAGTTTATTCGCAACGAAAATAATAATAATATATTTTATTCAATTCAAAAAATATTTCCAAAAATTTAACAAAGGTTTTTCAAAATATATAATCGGACAAACTGGACTTTTAAATTTTAATGAGATGAATGGTAATGCACCTACAGATACACTTAATTTTGGCTTATTGGATGAAAGTTGAATTTGTTATGCGTCAGGTTAGGCATCAGGCCTGTAGTTGCGGTGTTTCATTTTTGTCGATACAATATAAGTTGAGGATTTTTTTACCAATGGCCCCAATTTTAATAGTTTTATCGCGTCTTTATATCCTTGATATTAAAGGATCCAAGAACATTATTGTCGACTCACGAATGTTTACAAACGTTTACAAATACAACACTCGACAGCTAATTATATAATGTACCAACCAATAACCAGAAATTCAGTCTTTGTACGTCGCATATCGGTAGGTATAATGTAGAGACATCGACGCCGCTTCGAATAAAAATCGTTCAACAGGTAGCCATCATTTACAGTTATTTCTTTTTAGGTGATTATTGACTATCGTTTTTGTTCAGTTAAATATACATAACATATTACTATATTATAGTATATACTATCGTCTCATTTATAGAAATATGCTTGGTTATTAGGTATATTTTACTATAGGCCAATTTTAAGTATTTACCCTTGATATTATAAGATCCAAAAATAGAACACTAATTGCATAATAATTGTTTACAATACAGAACCGTATAATGTATATTTATAAACTAATAATAATGATTTTAAACGTAGATTTCTTCACACAGAGGTTAGACATTATAAACGTATTTGAATATTACAAATATTATAAATTAAAATATCAGCTACTTTAACAACAATACCTATATCATTTTAATGCGGTCGACGTTGAGCGGTACATATTATAATAATAAAACTTTATATCCATAACCGCCAACCGGTAACCACTGGCTTTATTTTTTAAAGCTTAAAAAATATATAGGTATTATAATATGCTCTAATGACCGAGATTATTCACCGATAGGATGCAGATCACCCATCTTGTATCCTTTAATACGAATTTGTTCAAATTCTGATTTTTGGAATAGTTTTCAATAACAATTAAATAGCACATTTTTAAATACTAAAATTGTTTGCACCATTTGAGGAAAAACCCGTGGCGATACAAACTTTTTCCAAATAAGAATTACTCTATTTTACAATGCACTGCTGTCAATCAGTTGAACTTCTTTTAAACATTTCGACCCGTTTAAATACAAATCTGGACGAGTAATTTCTGAGTTGTTAAACTTGATCAGTTGATGTAGATTTTAAGTACCCATTAAGATTTATAGATTTTAATTATGGTTTTACATAAAATATAAAGTGTTTCCATGTAATATTTATTGGTCTAGTCCTTAATAATATATAGGTTATGTGAACTCAAACAAGTTTTACAATTAATTATATAATTTGTATTAATTTGAAATAATTACTTAAACATTCAAATTTCAAATCACCAAAGCCCCAATATATATTGACTTCTAAACCTATATTATTATGGATAAATGGACCATAGCTTCCACCCCAAAAAGTGACTGTGGCCTACGCCACCAGACTATTTCACACATGGTATGCAAGTGATCAAGTCTTAAGTTCAATGGGGCAACCGAGGATTAAATGCAGCCCCTTACGCAACCAAGTGGATACGGAACCTATGTATATTAATATATCTATAGATATTATCCTATGTACAATATTATGTACTATCATACTATCAATTTATATGTACTCTAATATCATATATAATATATACTTTTATACCCAATGATATTCTACTCACATTATGTTTCTATAGTCATTGATACCAATATTAATACTAGATATGACATGCTTTTAGTTTATAGCATATATATATTGTCATTCATTTATACAGCCATACGAATAAATAAACTATGGTTTCTACGAAACTATGAAACTATTATTCTTAGCACACAAACTTTAAAAAAACACAAAAACTATATTCAGTTGAATTTGATCTCGATGTAGATAGGTACATCAACAGTTCAAAAAAAATGTGGGTACCTGCTTGACAATATTTACAGTAAAAAAAGACGGTTCTCGATTAAAAAGAATAAATAAATGTTTAGGTGCTTTTACGACCATACTTTACGTATATTATGTATATTCTATATAGGTAAATACGTAATAATGTGCAGTCTTGTTAATTATTTGAATATTTATATTTAAATACAAAATACATAACTTAAAATTCATATCTACCTACCTTGCTGAAGTTTAACTTGGCAGTATAATTATAGGTGTCTATGTGACAGTTGAAATTATTGAACCAACTAAAGAATGTATTTAGTAATATTATTAATTAATTTGAATTTTTATTCATAATTTAAAGTTAATGATAATTTTTAATTGAGTTAAGTAAGTTGATAGAAAATATTTTTAAAAGTTTATAGTTAATAGTTATACTGATTTTTTTTTTTAACTCGGTTAAATTAAAAGTTATATGGACACTTTTAATTAACTTACAAACTTAAGATATAATAATTATTTATTTTTTTTTTTAAATTTATATTAAATTTAGCCAGTTATATGGTTTAAAATAATAAAAAGTAAATGTTTACGGAAAATGTGTCATTAATAATAATTGTATTATATTTATTATTCAATTATTTATAAACTATCGTAACTTGGATTTGATTAAAATTAACTCGTTATTTATTAGTGTATGTCAATAATTAATATCAGTTAAATTAAAAATTGACTCAATAAAAATTAAATTTTAAAACGTTAAAATTAACTTAACTTTAACTTTTTAACTCGTTTATGCCCAGGCTTACCTCTACATTTGTGATAAACGTACAAAGATTTTAATATACCTACTACAAAAAAGTACTCGTTAAGTATTTAGAATACTTTTAAAATGTATTTGTATTAATATTCAAAAATGTATATTATTATTTATCGCTTATTCGTCGTCTTGTACCTATGCAAAGGTAAACAACGTATATTCTCATATATGACAGTAATGTATATAGTATGTATACACACGAAAGCATGATGAAGTGCTAAACGTGCGTTTGTTTTAGACTTAAAACGGTACCTATACTACATAACTATAATACGCGGGACAATCAAAAAATGATGAATTTTAAATTTCACTTCAGACGCCATATCTTAGCTGAACATGGCTCGACACGCGTGTGAATCATTGGTTATTAGAAAAAGTCGAGTTCATTGTGATTTAAAAAGGGAAAAAAAATCCTCGGAGTCAATATCGTTTTAATTTTACTAATGGTTTTTTCTCTTGATATTTACAATTGTAATGTTTATTATTACATTACAATATTATATGTACCCAACCCAACCAATGTTAAACCCGTGTATAGGATATGGTGTTCGTCAATATTGGACGGATGGATATATCACAAATGAAAAACGTAGGTATACTTAGGTACATCTTTTGCACCGAGGGATTTATCACAAATTAAAAAGTTGTAGGTACATCGATTTCGCCTGAAAGTTTATATAATAACGAAAACATTTATTATAATATTTTAGATATTTTAATTAAACATAAAAATATATGTGTTGAAAGGTGGCTTAAAAAAAAATACATTTTCATATTTGTTCAATACAATAATATTATTATGTAGGTATATATCATACTCAAGTATAAAAGTTCTAAATAATTGTCCTAGTTAAAATAATTATGATTGAGAATTATTGTTGAAAACAATTTATCTAAAATCTAAAATACATCTCGTGGTGAATACGTTTATTGTTCATTATTAAATTATTTAAATTTCTTAATAATTTTTTTTTCTATTTCACTATAATATATACACTGGTTGTGGGTAGGGGGTATTTATATATATATTATATATTAATGTGTTTATGTATAATTAATTGTAATAGTGTTATATTCATAGGTGCAATTTGGGGGGAAGGTTTGGTTATGTTCCCCTAAATTTGTTCATGTTAACTTACATTTTAATAATCATTAAATCCTGCATAACCATAAGATATGATATGGAAAAAATCGAGGGGCTTTTGCACCCTTAGTTTTTTCATTGAAATTGCGCTCCTGGTTATATATTATGTGTAATTTATAATAATTTACCGCAACAATAATTGTACAACATTGTAACATTAGCTGATGAAGATTATAATACGTACCTATAAGTACGCATACTTAAATTTTTTTAAATTTCTTTATTGTCCATGTTAATTTATGTTTTAATATTCATTATGCTGGTATCATGCATAAAAATAAAATTATATGAAAAAAATAGAGGGACTTTAGCACCCCCAGATTTTCGTTGAAATTTCGCCCCTGGTTACATATTATTATTATGTATGATTTATATTATATTTACCACAATAATAACTGTACAATAAATTGTAACATTGGCTGCTGGAGACTATAATACGTGTACATAATATTATATTGTTATTGGTAAAATAATTATATACGATTTCTCGCGATTTCTAGAGTCGTACCTTATAATATAATCATGTTTTATTACATTCGTTACCTACGTTCATATTATCGTATGACGTACCTACATTGGTCGTCACAGGTATAATTTTTTATCATACCACAGCGTAATTTTGTTTTTATGTTAGTTTGAAATAACAACAATTTCTAAAAGTTGCTATGTGAAATTTATAAATCGCATCTCCTATACACACTGCAGGCATGCAGTCGTCGGACGTCAGTCGAGTAGAAGATATACATTATATTATTATTTCTACATTAATAGTTGGGTAGGTGCGTCGCGTATAAGACCACAACCTGTACGATGGAAATTATTATGTGAATGGGAACATCTAAAAATATAATAGCCTCGCGTGTATAATTATTTATTACCTATATGTATATAACTACAATACTGCACGTTAATAGGCATTAGGTGTAATTTGAAAGCATGTAAATATCATCTAGGTACTGTATCATACATTGACGTCAGTGTAATGCTACATTAGAATGTATATTTTTCGAAAATAGCCAAAACTTGTCTGACGTTTCCGATATATATGTACCATAGTGTAATATATTATAGAAATTAAATGAAAGTCTATAGATTCAACACCGCGCGCAGCATCCGCCGCCGCCGTCTCGAGTGTTGACTAAAAAACGGCGACGAGACGCAATAATAACGATTTCACACACATATTATAATATAGTGTCACCGAGCATGCTCACCCCCCTCCCCCCCTCACATTTTGAAATTTTTACATAAATAATAATATTATGTTATTATGCTGCACAATATTTTTTTGTTTCCGACTGATTTTTCGTAAAGTTATCGCAGTTTGTCGTGCATAATAATATATTAGAAGATAATAATATATATTAGAAAAGATGAAGTATAGATAGTAAATCAATAATATACTCATTTTAGAATACACAACCAGTGTCGAATTTAGAGGGGGGCTGGTGAGGGACGAATGTCTCCAGCGGCAAAGTTTTAGAGGCAGCGGTTTTATTCAGTGATATTAAGTTTTTTTTTTATCTCAAAATGTAAAACATTAAACAGCATAATCATTAATTATTGGATTGATTAATCAATGATTTTATTATTTCAAGCAATATAGTGGTCGTCTTGACGTCTTTTGGTCTTTTGTGTAGAATTTTTGCCGCTTAGACCTTGGAAGTTGTTTACACTTTGTACCTGCCCTCAAGTAATATAAGTGATAACAGATTATCGTATCAAATCATTTCGAGTTGATATAATGTGACGTGAGTGTAACTGATCTACGACCAACGACCATCAGCAGTTTGGTTTTTTACTTTTTAGTAATTTAGTAAATGGTGGAAAGGGAAAGTCTGAGGTTGTAAAAAGTGGTATGCGAAGAGGGTGGGGGAGGGGCGGCGATAAATTATTTCACCGCTCGAGTTGCATATATTCTAAATGCACCACTGTACATTACACCATACGTACTAAATTAGTCTCAAGCTATAAAAAAAAAAATACAGCTATGAGCTATTATAGGTACATGAATAATTCTTAGAATTGAATATTATCATGCAATATATAATATATATGGTTCGAAATATGACATTGTTGAAAGAGGTGGTTTCGGTAAAATACTGATTGTTCTTGGAGGCGATTTTAAAATCGATCTGAAATTTCCACGTGGGCGAGAATTCACTCTTCATGCGCAACACGTTTAGTTTGTAACTGAATACCAATTTGAACATTTCAACAACCACAGAAACAACGCATCGGTTGACGCAATATTGATCACTCGTCGTATCGATAAGTTAACTGTAGCTGGTCACAATGAATATGATTATATCTCAAACTTTTTTAATTATAAACCTCTATGAAGTGTAACGGATGTAAAAAATTAGTAAATAAATAAATACAAACAATTGAATACGATAAAAATTATGTTTTATTTTATTTTTTTATTTGTAATAATTAAGTAAAAACGTATAAGCTATAACTCAGCACGCTACTCGATATTATTCAAATAGGTCACGTGGAGATGCAAACTTCTGCTTTTTATAATGCACCCCCCCCCCTTTCTACAGTACATTACTTAGCGTATAATTTTTCTGAACATTTTGCCGTACCTACCAAGTTTTTTGTGTTTTTCGATTTCTGGTTTTTCTAAAAATAATATAGAAATCGGTAATCATGATATTATTTAGTTGAACTTTTAGGATAATTATAAATTTAGAGGAAAATCTATTACGGGGAAAATTGTTTTATATAGCTCGTACCTACTCTAAAAACATTCAAATCAACGCCGTAAGTCAACCAGTGTGTATAAACGAGTTTGTTACTTAACTAAGTTACTTTATAGAAATTAATGAAAGACGTGCAATTGTGATTATGCATAGACTTATGGAGCGTATTGTCTGTAATAGGTACGTACGACAAATTGGAATAATAATTAAACACATAATATTATAAGTAGTGCTCATCGAATATAAAATGATACTGATTATTGTGGCGAGCTTAAATTAGAATAATTTGTAATAATTGATTGAATGTGAATATTCAATAAGCCTAGTGGCTCAACACACCATTTAGTTTTAACACAGTAATTAAATGATAGAATTATTGACGATTAAGAAATAGAGTATTATAAAATGTCAATAATTATCGGTATGTATACAATTTAAATTTAATTAGCAACAATATATATTGTGGGTGTGTGTCGTTTTCAGATACTGAGTGATTTGCCATTCATCGGCAACTGCAGCCCCCATTTTATACCCTTAAATGTTATACTTTTAGAAAGTTTCAAGTACTTACTTACTTATACCAAGTTTTTATAATATTATGTCATTATATACCCAATGTTGAGTTGTTTAAAATCATTATAAATCAAGTTTTTGTGCTAAACATTAGGTAATTTAAATTTAAAAAAAAAACATTAAAAATTAATAATTCATTATTGTTAACTATTATATTATTGTATTTTGTATTTTTTTTTTCTATAATAAATACAATTTCAACTATCGATCGTCTAAAAAACAGAATAAAATTATTCTAGCAAATTGCGTAACCCACGTGACGGAATTATTGAGGTTCTCTGAACTCGTGTGGTCACAGAAGGTTTTTAACTTCATAAGTGATATGTGGCGATACAACCTTATTTTTTTCAAATAAGAACTGTCTTGTTTGCCGATAATTTTTAAGCCTTGAGCATATGATTTTTTTTTATGATTTCGATGCACTTGAGTTCGAACTAACACGAGCAGTTTCTGAGTTATTAAAACTTAATATATAGTTTGAAAAATAGTCTATAATAATGAAGTCTTATACATAAAATAAAAAAAATGATTAAATAATTTTGGTTGCATAACCATAATATTATAATTATTATACTCGGACACTTTGTACGAAATATAAAATGTTTATAATATATTAATGTAAATTACTTAGTTACTATAATTACTAGTTTGATAAAATCAGAAACTACACTCCTTTGAATTTAAATTTGTATGTTATACCATAGCGTGTGCCAATAATAGTATATTATATTAAAACAGAATACCAATTGCGCTCATTTGAAAAAAAAAACAATTTTGTATTGCCACAGGACACCCCCACGAATGGCATAAAACATAATATGATTTCAATATCACGGATCAATATACAATATAAATCATACTTTATTTCTGAACTTTATTCGGTATTTCAAGGTCAAGACTCGTATATAGTTTCATAGACAAAATAATATTAAAATATAAATATTATGTTTAACAACTATAACAATATTATAATGCGTAATGCGCAGCGTGCCTACAATTATTTTGTACAAAGCTATCGCAAATTAATTACATCAACATGTTGTACCTGTACGCGCAAGCGAACAATGATATCCTTTGCTATTGATTGTTCAATATTATTTCATCAAATTCTTAAGACGCAATCAATCACTATAATATTATAACGCGTATGTGCAGTTAAAGTCTTTGTGCGGCTGATGCAATTTTACGCGGTTTTTTACGCGAATTCGACGGAGAACGCGTTCGATTACAGCTGATGATGTTAATATTATTTTGTCAATATCCATCATGTTATTAGATTTCTAATTTCACGCAGTGACGTACTCTATATGGCCAACCAGCGGCGTCCCAGGATTTTTAAATTTGGGGGGGGGGGGTCAACGATGTAAATCAGAATTTTATAACCGTTATCTTATATACACTAAGTCGCACCCGCTATATTACTATATATCCCACCGTATAACCTCCACAAATAATTATTGATAATACGCGAAATGTTTCTTCTGAAAATGGTTGGCAGAAATAGCATGGTTTGTACGTATAAGAGTATACGACTTATGATATCATATAACCAGGACAATCATAAGGAGGCTGAAGCCCCCCCCCCCCCCCCGGATACGTCACTATGGTGAACCGCCAACGAGACATCATTTGCAGTGTTAGGTTAGGTTAGGATGATTCACAAAATCCGTAACTAATAAGTAATAAGTCCAAGGTTGTGAGTTTATAGCACTTAAAATTGCATAATTAATATGTGCTATAGTGTTACCTTAAATATCACTAAATATGCAATAAAAATCCTACCTCATCAGGCGTCCCATAAGGGTCTCACTTGGGGCCTTTATTATTTTTTATATTTATAAATGATTTAACATTAGTTCTCGAACCGTCTATTAAAATTCTCCTTTTTGCTGATGATGCGAAAATATTTTGTAAAATCAAATCAGTTGATGATCAACATAGGTTACAAACCAATTTAAATAAACTTTACCTTTGGAGTGAAAAAAATCATCTTCCTCTTAATATAAAAAAATGTCAAGTAATATCCTTCACTCTTAAAATTAATTCCTTTAGTTTTCAATATAAAATCAATGATTTTCCACTTACAAATGTAAACTCCATTAAAGATTTGGGAATATATTTCGAAAAAAATCTTAGCTTTAAAACTAACCATAAAGTAATGGTTAATAAATCATATAAGATGCTTGGCTTCATTAACAGAAATACGAATGATTTTAAAAATATTACCTGCCTTAAAACTCTTTATTACTCATTGGTTAGATCAGTTCTTGAATTTGGTTCACTTATCTGGTCAAGTGACTACTCAACATATAATACTGATTTAGATAATGTCCAATTTAAGTTTTTAAAAAGAATAGCCCATGTCATAGGTTATACTTTATCACATTCCTCTGTTAGACACCTTCAAGATTTTATAGGGGTTCATCATCTTGAAGTAAGACGAAATTTAGCGGACATAATGTTCATTTTTGACATTCTGAACGGTTTTGTTATTTGTCCTGAGATCTTAGCCCTAATAAATTTCCGTATTCCTCGTAAAAACACACGTAACTTAGATTTGTTTAAAAACCCATTCTAAAAAAACAAAAATTGGTACTAACTCATTCCTCCCTAGAGCCCTTTTTTTAGCCAATATTATCTCTGCCACACTTGATTTTTTTAATATGTCTCGTTATACCTTCAAAGCTAATACGTTAAATATACTTAATAATAATAATTTAAATAGATGAATCTTCTCTAATCTTGGATCGATTTTTATACTGTATTAATATTTTTACTTACTGTTCATTTACCTAATACTTTTATTGTTGTTTTAATTATTATTAATGTTTTGGAAAACTATCCTAATTATTTTTACTTTGTTCCAGGGATCGAAACCGGTTTAACCGGTTTTCCAAAAAACCGGTTAAAACCGCGGTTTTCTCATTTCTGAACACCGGAACTGGAACCGGAACCAAAAGCTTTGAAACACCGGTTAAAAAACCGTAACCGAAACCTAAGACCTTAAAAAAAGGTGGGTAAGTGGATTTCGCTCTGCTGTACAGTAGGTTACAAGTGGGTCACTGTATAATGGATGGTATTAAATTTGAATTCAATGATATAATATCATTGTATAAGAAAAACGATTCTGAGCGGAGACGGTATGTTAGTCTAGGTATAAGACATAATATTATATTAGGTACCTATAATAAAATCCAAATTAATCATATCATAATATTTATTAGGTACTTATAACGCGTTATACATCAACAAAAAACCGTGGTACTATCATAGATATATAATAGTATACTTTAGAAGTTTCAAGTACCCACGAATAATATTATACAATCACAACAAAATAACTAAAATAGTTATCCTAGGTTTTTAATATGTAATTTCGTCCAAATTTGTACTTAAAATGACTATAAAAATAAACTGCGTAAATGTATTTTTTAGATTTTTTGGTAACAGAATTAATTACTTACGTGGAATCTTGTTTTAAATTTTCAATTCTTAGATACAAAAATTGATCATTTTATAAATTTTCAACTACAAAATAATTTTTCAAATTAAAATTTAATAAATTTTGTCAAAATTTGATCTTTAAATGCTTATAAAA
>NC_042494.1:96456901-96530410 GCF_005508785.2 Acyrthosiphon pisum | reverse complement strand
AATATTAATATAATCTATATTATTACTAAACTTATGATGAAAATTGAAAATACAAATACTATAGTGTGATGTTATTGTAATATACAATTAAATATTAATGTAATCGAATAATGATCTCAACCATAATATGGCAACATAATATTATGTCGAATGCAAATGTAGGCATGAGGCACCTAAATTAGATACAAAATATTCAAGTTAATAACACGAAATTAGTTCTGCTGAACGTTTATTTGTTATATCGTACATTGTACACTAATTATACAAAGTAGCCATATTTCAGAGCTTTAGACTCGGCCCTTATAATAGTTAATAGATAATAAAAATTGAAACTACAGTAATTAGACAGGAAAATAAAATGGAAATTTTTAAAAACCGTTCCAAAAACCAAAACCGAAAATTTTCTAAAACCGTTCTTTAAACCGATAAAATATTTGAAAAACCTTTTTTAAAACCGAAACCAAAACCAAAAAATTTAAAAAACCGGTCTTAAAATCTAAACCAAAACCAGAAAATTTAGAAAACCGTTCTCAAGAACTAAAACCGTAACCGTTAAAATTTGAAACGGTTTCGATCCCTGCTTTGTTCTATTCTGTTTTATATTTTTATGAAATTTCTCTTTAGTCTGTTGTATAATTGTACATTTTTATCTTTTCTGTTAAAGGACTTATCGTCTGTTGAATATATATATAAATAAATAAATAAAAACAACAAGAAAGCAAAAAAAAAAATTAAAATTAAAAATTTATAAATTCATAAATTATTAAATTAACATCAACAAAATCGCTAAATATGCAATAATTTATAAAAAATAACAAAATATTTAAATATGTAAAAAAAAAATGGAAGTTTAATAATTTTATAGTGATTTTATCTATCTATATATATATATATTAACTCAATTTCTACAGTATCCATTTATTTCTAAATATTTTTTTTTATGGAAGCACAACACTGGACATCGTCGTTTACGATTTCTATATATCTACGCGTTTTATATCATAAGATTAATATTATTATTATACTGCGCTATATAGTAATCAAATACGAGAAAACCGGTGCGGTGTACAGCCATGCAGCAATATTTAAGATTAGAGGTATTTACGGGTAAACTTTTTTAAAATAATTTATATAGATTAATTGTAATTTTTTTTATCAGAATACCATATTATTATTACATTACGGGTTATTGTATATTATACCGATTCCTAAGATGTTATTATAATTTAACCCACAATCTGTACAATATTGTGTTCATTTATTAATTATTATATTGTTTCTAAGTATAACCATAATAAAATACTGTTTTGCAACGTTTGCTTTATCGATCGATTTGCGCAATACCAAAATAATTACTTACTTATATTATTATAGCTGCAGAGAGTGATTAAAGCGCTGAACACTTCTTTTCTCGAAAATCATTCAAGTTTTCGGAGATATTTTTTTCTTATAGACGTTATTTTGAAATCATAAAACGACGATTTTCGAAAAAAAAACCGTTAGGTTTTTTCAAAAACGAAAACGACTATAAAACTATAAAAAAAAAGTAACTAGCGGTTACTAATAAAACAAACGCTCTGTACACGCCGTTAAATTATTATAAAACCGCTTAAGTAATAATAGTACTAGCTGTTAATATTCGTCTACATAAAATATGTATAGATCAAGTTTTTTAATATTACAACAGGTAGACGTATATATACAGGATGTCCCGTGAGGATTTACCCATTGATATATCTCCTGAGATAATAAATATATCATAAATCTGTTTTTTTCTATTGATGTATATAGTCAAAGACCACACATATTTTATTTCTTGGTAAAAAAGTAAAAAAAAAGTTATTTTTATATTTTCTATTTTTGAAACAATTGAAAATAGCTATTTTATAGTTTATTTTTGTGAACATTTTGACTTTTCAACATTTTGTTTTCATCATTCTCATGATTTTCAATATTTTTTTTAGTTAATAAGTAAAACAGCATAAAACTGATTTTTATCCGGCAGCGAGTCCCTCTCAGCTACTGATAATGGGTATATCCTCACGGGACATACTGTATATAATCTTTTAATAACATTGCTATATCATGATAGTTGTATAATATCGTTGTAATATTTTTGTAGAATCGAAACACGTACAATATAGTTATTATATTTCAAACATCGCACAGTACAATATAGGTACACTGGATATCCACCTATTTTGTTTTTATGAAAATACTATATTATGGGCGTGCGCGAGTTAGTTATTGTGAAATCCCGATATATTATTAACCCGATATATGTATTACCGCGCTTTCCGTGGTGCATAAATTATCATTTTCTTAACGACTAACTCGATTCTAAAAATAGAAATTAATACGAGAGATGTAAATTAAAAACCGAAATGTTATAGTAATTATGATAATACGAGTATATTTTAGTTATATTTTTATTATCGTATAATATAAGTTTTTATTTCGTATGCGAGAGGGCGATTTCACAATAATAATATCAAACCGCATATTATTATAGTCAATAATAAATTAAAATAATTATATTGTAGTAAGTCTCGCTTATACCTACACCAAAATAGTGTTTAGAAAACGGATTAATATAAAAACGACATGAATTATACCACGAAAATATTTTTGATCAGATTTATACTATAAATATCTACGTCGCAATGTACACTCCAATGTATAATATAATATTGACGTATGGTACATGCAGCCTACCTACGATTATAATGATATGTTAATGAAAATAATTAACTCGAGCTAAGAGAACACAAGATTGATAATTTGTAGAATAATATTATGTTAATGTGGAAAAGAATATTGAATCGGCACAGTTAAAAATAGCTAATCTGCTTTTTAAAATTATTGTGTGGATCACATAAAGAGTGACTGCGTTCTTTCTAATTTTCCAAATTATTATAAACAATAATTGTAATTTGTATTGAACTTCTATCATATTCATAATGCACAGTGTATAATATACCTATTTACTCGTTTATTTATATCAAATAACAATTTATTTAAGGTCATATAATATTATTATGCCTATATCTATATAGACTATAACAGCTAGGATGACCTGAAAAATGAAATAACTTTAGTTCTAATCTATATATTTTTTTATATATAATTCAATATTTATTGACTCTTGCGCTATACATGTATTGTATAACATATTTTATTTTTATCTTTTAATACTGAAAATATTTTTTTTTTGATAAATTCAAAATAGCCAATTTGTAAGTTTGGTTTATAGAAAAATTAATTCGTGTACCTTATATTTTACAATTTTTTTAAATAAAGTTGATCTAGGCGTAAAAACATTTTTGATTCAAAAAGTGTATACTTTTATGAGCATTTTTAAATAAGTACCCATAGGTACGTTTACGTATAGAATAATTAAAATTTAACTTTTAACAATTTATTAGGTACTATTCAAAGATTACTTTAAACTTTATAAGATTTTATTGGTTCATTAATAATGAGCTCAGTAGGACGGATGCAATTTGAAATAGGTAGTTATTTTCATTTACTGCAAAAAATATGGGAAGAATTAAAATTTTTAGGCCGCAGTTACAGTAAAATAATTTTTTCTCAAATCAAACATTTTTAAGTTTTTATTAAATCATAAGGAACCATGTTTGTAAATACCTATTTAAATATGATTTAGGTACTTAACTACTTAAGCCAAAAATAAAAATATTATGTACAATATAAAAAAATGTAAATAGTTGTTAACATTGAAATTGCATTTCCATTGACCCTACATGACCCCATACAATATGTATGTCAATTATGTAATGAGATTTTTTAAACTCAGAAAACTTTTTTGAATAAACCTTTTTATACGAAGGAAATGCCTATCCTTCTATATCGTCTCATTTGACATTTTCCGTTTTTGAGCAATACTTTTGTTGAAACGTTGAAGTACGAGTATTGGATATCAAACTTATAATTTTAGTTGAGGTTTTATAAATATATTTTTGGGTCGATTACAGATATTTTATTTTTCTAATAGAAATTTTGTCAAATCGATGTCTTCGTTGCCATGCGGTTACTATTATTACAAAAAAAAATATTTGTGATTCATATAATGTCCTTGTAGAGGAAAAATATCGAGTGGCGTGATACAGTTTTTAAAAAACACTTTTTCATCACGATTTTATACGAGTAAAACAAACTCAATTTGATCCGTCAAATCAGAATTTCGACAAGTGACGACGGACATTAATTTATAAAAAATATCTTTTCCATCATGAATATTGGTATACCTTTGCAGTTTTTTTTTTTTTGCAAAAATGAAAGAGAAATCTTTCCAAACCCTTATATATACGGCGGCTATACGTGCATAATATAGGTATACCTATACAGTTGTCCGGTTTTTTGTGACTCCAGATTTGCAGAAATATCTCTTTCGAAAAAAAAACTGCTCATTATTATTATAGTTGTACACAGTCATAATAGTACCTTTGTATAAACGTGTATTCCCGCTGTACGCTTTCTTCTCAGAGAGTTAACTATACCTATAGGTATGCGGTTATACGACGACGTCATAATGTATTATCATAAAAATTAATCTCTCGCGTATTATGCATAAAATGGCGAGTGACCAATAAAAAAAACTACAATAAAAATATCGTGTTTTCCGGAAAACCGGTTTGCAGACATGCAGTTGAGTGGCTCGCACGACACGATAGAAAACGGGAAAAACCCCAGACACTCCCGGATTCTCCGCGAGCGACCGGATATCCCGTGAAAACCTCTCTCTAGCGTTCGCATTTCGAATAAAGATTCAATAACATATCATTAGAGCAGCAATAACAGTAAAGGCATAGTCCCGAGGGATGTAGTGCAGAAAATTGGTGAGTTAAAAAATTATATCCGTCAATATACACTTTACGGTATATCTACAACTTTTTTAACGTTATAATTTTATTATTATAATTAAATGGTTAAAAATGCAGCAAACTGGTTACATCGATTGGTCATATAACAAACAAAATTGGAACCTACCTATTATACATTTTGTCTACTAAATTTTTAGTGTTTTTTTTTAAATATATTTATTTATTACCTATGCACACTTGTGATATCATATATTTCATAAAGTTAATAAAAAAGTCAAAAAGACTACGATTTCGACAAAAATCTTTTTGTTTTAATATTTTTTTTTAAGCGGGGATGACATGACGTCTATACCTTCCACGTCTTATTATGATAATGAAACGTGTAGAGTACGATTCAGGAAAGCGTATATAGAGGTGTATTATACATATATAACTATATTATTCGTAGGTAATAAATAATAATAATAATTATAATTTATGTACAACCTAACGATTAACGAGTCTCCGCCGCCACCGCCGCCCGTCCGTCAGCCACTTCCACGACCGCCGACGCCGCCGCCGCCAACGCCGGCGATTGGCGCACGCGCGCGCACACGGTCAATGCGATATAATTTTTTTTATAAAACGGTCGGCAGCGCGGTCGCTCGTGGTCAGTACCGAGTTCAATGTCAATATCAGAGGAACCGCAATCGCCACTGCAATAGTCACATTTCGCGATCACAGTTCTTGGATATTTCGGCGACAGACATCACATAGACTTCCGTACGCGACGATAATATAATAAAGTTTTTGTTTTTTTCCGTCTCGACTTGTCATCCGTTTCGCATCCACCGCGGTCTCAATCGTTTCGCAGTCAATAATATTCGCGAGTTTCGGCGTTTGAAGTGTTTCAGTCAGTCAGACCATAATAATATCGTCGTATACGACGCGACATAATAATATTATAATATACCGGCTGATACCTAGGTATTTATACCGCGCCCATTCTCCGCGTAAAGTCCGACACGATGTACGTGAACCCGTGGATCAGGAAACACTCGACCATCAGACAGGTGATCGATAAGCTGTTGTCGATCAACACGAACAAGACGAAGAAGTTCGACGCGATGCTGAACAAGAAAAAGCACTCCGGAAGTAACAGGACGACGGCAGCAGCGGTGGCGACGGCGACGGCGACGGACAAGCGACGCAAGTGTTAGCATCGGCCGGAAGTGAGACGAAAGTCGTGCAGCGGTTTTGTTTTTTTCGCGACGAGAAAAATAATAAGTCCGTCCGAAAATGTTCCTACCTATGTATAATACGTTATTATTACACTGTCGATCATAGTACAAAATATAATACGATATTTGTATACCACCGCGTTACCGTTGTTATATGATATTATATATCTACCTATCCACGCCGCCGCTGGAGAGAGACGCTGCCGTCGAAGATTATAATATAATATACCTAATATAATATACCTATGACACATAATAAAATATAATATACGTTTGCTATACGTTTCGTACCCTCGTATCGTAGTATAACTATAGTATAGTATTATTATCTATTATAGCTGTATAATATAATACAATATTATATAATAATCAAGGCCACAAACGAAGATATTATGATAAATGATAATTATTATATGTACGCCGATTGTAAATATATATTTATATATAAAATGCCGCACAAGTACTACGCTACGTCTCCACACCGAGTTAAGCGAGGTAAGCAATTGATTTTTCGCCTTTATTTAAACGCGCGTTTCGTGGTTTTTACCCAAAAAAGACTACTTAGAAGGTACCTCTACCGCAGCTGTAGCTCTATGCTGTATAGTTTTTAATAAATCACCCACACGCACAGGTATAATAATCTAATTTTGTGCCATATCGATGGACGAATCGATTGGACCTAAAAGTTTTCTAGGGTCAAGTACGCCAGACGTCGGTCCGAATGTTCGGCTTTCAATACAATTATTATAAGTTTTCAATCATGTCCATGGCTTTGCGATAAACCGGCGCCAGCTGCACAACCGTACTATAATAGTAGTCGTAAACTTGTAATAACAATAATATAGCGTATGATCCATTTAAAACAATAACATTATAATATAATACTCTATTTAATAGGTGTTATGTACTATTATAATATATATTACGCTTGATCTGTTATGATTGAGACTCACACTCGCAATTGATCCCAAACGAAAAGGTCGCCTTCGCGCATACGTGTACGGTCGAGGAGTGCTCGTTGGACGTGCTTGGGCCGTTCTGTAATAACTGATTATTTTTTATAATTTTTTTTTTTATTCTATTATTATTATTGTTATTATTGTATACACTCACGAATCTCCTGCACAATCTGTGCACATCAAACGCACAACGTAAATAACGTTATACGCTCGTTAAATATTCGATTCGATGCGTTCATCCGTTAGAACACAATAATATTTCGCCAAATACGACGCCGATGACCATTCGCATACCTATAATTATAATATGCACTCGTCCAAATTCAAAACTGAAATCGAAAAAATATATTTTGACGTATCCGTCGGCCGTAAAGACGATCGTCACGATTGAAAAACCATTACGCACGCACACCCAATAATAATATAATATAATAAATTATAGTGTACGATATAAACCTATAGCGGTTTATCGTATAAAATTTTCATCGTCGATTTTGGTACATTTTTTGCGTATAAATAATACAGCTCGTGTACGCGCATATATTAATATAATTGAGTTTTCGCTTTCGTTCGTCCGACAATGACATCATAATGTCGTTAAAGTGTAATAAGTACCTACGTGCGCGCAATCGGAAATCAATCGGTCCTGTGTATAATGCAGATATGGGTTTTCGAGAAAAATATACGACCGACGGGACGGTTATAATAACGTCAATGGTATTATAATCATATATTATTGTGATATACCTACATAGGTAACGAGTACGGCGCCTATAATAATATAATATGGTATGCGAGCAACGCATATTTGACATTTTATCACGAAACCCATTTGCACGCGCGATTGATAAGGACGAGTTTTGTGGGATATCAATAATTAGTTTATTATTATAATAGGTATACCCATTATACTTCTAATACGCGCCAACACGTGCTTCTAAAACGATCGGGAATACTTATAATATTTACCGTATTATTATATGTCCCGCGATGAATTTTATATTATAACATAATAATAATACAAAAAAAAAAATTATGATAAATATTATACAATATATTAATAAATTATATAATTCGACCCCAGTCGCCCGTGAAACCGTCGTGACGAGTGGCGACATCGCGGCCGGCGATGGTCAAGGACTCCGCGACCGGACGAAAACCGCTAAAAAATGCGTTGATCGCGGGTCACCTTTCTCGTAGGCCGTAGCCGGTTTTTTCTCCTGTCCGTTAGCGGTTTCGATATTTATTGTTTGGAAATTATCGTGTAATATCTTTAACAAAAAACGAGTCTTCCGTTTCGTTGACCTCTGCAGCTGCAGTCGGAGAATGCCACCGCCGCCGCCCGGAAAAATACGAATATTATGTATAGAACGCGATTATCGGAGGCACCAAAATGTAATGTATTGTATTGGTATTCTAAACAACAATTTATAGGCTATATAAACGTGATTTTTTCAACCGCATTTTAAAAATTTTCAAATCTTTCACCAAACCCATTTTATTTGTAAAGGTTTTCGTTCACATTCTTTCATTAATTATTGTATATAATATAATATAGCTGGGTATTAGGTATTATATTTCTTTTTCCATAACTTTTTGTTCTCTAACAAATTTATTTATTCGCCCACTCCTCACCGATAAACGCACACCGCGTCACAATAAAATATGTTCTCTTGTGTACATTACTATAACGTACTTGTTTGTTTTCCGCAGCTGTTTGTCGGGGTCGTCCGGATATACTATAAACAATACAACGTCCGGAACATATTATTATAATACGACCGCATTGTTGTATACGATGTACCCACACGACGTATTCTACTGCCGGTCCACATTACCGTCAATTTAGTCAAAACGGATTTGGACTGTATTCAGAATATCATCATCACCATCATCATCATCATTGTATTATTATTATTATTATTATTATTATTATAATACCGACCACCACGGAGACGGATTCGCGTTCTCACGGGACTACGACAAGGACGACGCATCATCTGCAGCCATATCAGATTTACGTAGAAATAGGTGAGGACCATTTGTGATTAAAATAATGAAAATTTGATTATAATATATTTTACCTACCCATATAATATCATTATTATCAAACACCGTTATATAGTGTGGAAAAATATATTATGTTTAAATCGATCGATACCTACGATTCCACTACGTTCCCATAGCAATAATGTATACGTTTTCTCGTCATATTTAAATGTCAAGTCCGATGTCCCCGTTACATAAACGAGACGCTTATTATTAATAAGGTAATAATATTATTGAGTTAAAACCTTTGATGAAATCTCGGTCAACCACAAGATCGGACGACTGCGGTCGGCGATTGCAGATTAAAACATTTTAAAAATAAAATAGTTTTTATTACAAGTTAGTTGCGCGTGGGTATTATTACGAAATAAAACACGATTTTACGAATATTAATTAAACGATTAGATAACTTTATCGCATCAGAAGGGTTGGGCGTGACTATTATAATACCGCAAATCTCAGAGAAACAAGGAAATTTTTAAGGTATTCGTTATAACATCATAATATATTATTATTACAATATCTTGTATTGTGAAGGACTACCGTTGTGGAATTTGCCACGTGTTGCTTCTCTCGGAGATAATAATAATATATCGTATGACGTCGAGTTATTAAATAATGTAACATTAAAACATTACGATATTAAATTCCAGCACAAAAGTGGCTCATAATAATATTATACAAAGCCCTATTGGTTTGAGACCAAAATTCGGAGTGGAGTGCCCGGCAATGATGCACATGTTTATCCCCGGGCAGCTACACGCGATATACATAAAATTATATAATAATTTGAATAAATTATAAAAACATTTATATTGTAACACGCGGTGACATTTCGGACAAAATAGACGGTATACGCTCGCTAATTGATAACAGCCGGCGAGTCAACGAACGAATCGACCTGTGTTCTTAAAAATATATTAAAACACCATAGCGATTGTCGTCGATATTAAATAATATTTATTTGTCCGCGTCAATCGATGATAATATTATAATATAATACAACCAAAGTACCTATATAATAATGATATGTATTAATTGTTAATAATTTATGGATTGTTTTCAACGTAGATCGTTGTATAATAATTTATTATACTCCTCGCCAACTCGAATATCATATGGTTAAAAATTATTTATTGTTCGACATCCGTGTTGTTAATATTATGTACCTACTTAAAACTACGTGAATCGTGTATTTATATTTATTCGTCTGTTGTTTGTTTCCAGATTAAAATTGTATTTGGTTATACAGTTGAGTCAGAAAACCCATCAGGATTACGAATACTACTTGAAGATGTACGAGACCACTTTTATTTAGCATTTTCGACGTAATGTGCTTGTAATATTGTTTTTTATTTGTACGTGTAATTTTTTTTTTATATTATTTGATTAATTTTATTGTATTTGTATGAATTTACCACTTTTACTATTTTTATATAAAATATATTAAATTTATTTAAAAAATATTAGTTTTTATATGTTCATAGACGACTCGACGCGTATGCGTATTATTACCTGTCATTATTATTATTATTATTATTATCTTATACGGGCGATTACCGTGTTCGATATTCGTCATTTGGTCGAAAATCGGTGTTATACTTTGGTAAATAATTGTTTATTTGATTTATTGTTATATTATGTACTTATATAAGGTACAATACTCTACTATTGTTATATTATGATTGTATACGGAGAGTATCGCAAATATTTGTCATTTATCAATCCTGGTTTGTGCATAAAACTGTCAAATAATCGCATAGTATTGTCCGTGATGTTTATAAATTATAATACACACCCCCTGTCATAAGAAAAATATGATAGTTATTTAATATAAGGGGAAAAAAAGATTCAACCCAAAAATGCTCTTATTTATTTTGCTGGACTCGAAATATGAAATTAACATTCAAATAAAAACCAAAAGTTTTTAATAATTTATAGTATATTTTTCTATCCATACACCTCATTTTTAAATTAATATTTTTAATTATTTTATAACATCCACTGCAGGCCCATAACGCGTTATACATAAATCAGCAATAACAATATTGGCACTATCGATGATGAAACGCACAGCACGCCTAATATTTTAATCGTAAATTTATTGACATATTTTGATGTCTATATCATTATTTTATGTACTATAGAGTTTAGACTCTTCAATCGCTTTTCTATTTACCGACATCAAAGGCACATAAATACATAATTTCCTGTATTTAGCAAGAAAGGATAATAATATTATACTTTCCTAAATATTTATTTTAATTAGCATTTAACAATAACATATACCCGTATAATTTTATAAATCTATATAAATATTCAAATGACAATTTTATAACATCCTCTTAAAAATGTAAGTAAGTATTTTAGTAGTTATAGAAATTGTAATATTTTCCGATACGAATTATTAAATTTCCAAAGTATTATGACATTTATAGTAATATATGCATTGCATTTACATTTCAAATGATTAAAAGTAAAATCATTGTCTCATGAAATTCGATACCCGCGGAAAATTATCGATATACAGCGTACCTTATCCCCATATATTATAATGCATATTATTAAAATATCATATACTTTTTATCTGTACGATCAAAACAAGGCGTGAGATATAGATAACTATATTATAGCCTACTAAAACGAAAGGTTTTTATGTAACAGAGCGACATATACCTACTTACCTGCTTTTTTATCTTTTATGTTGAATGAATCACTCGGTATATAACGGTATACCAGGTACTTAGTATGATATATGTGATATGCATAGTATAGGATCGCGCATTGGCTGAAAAGGACAATTATGTCGTTTGTTAAGACATATATATTTAAGATATAATATATTTTCTGTGCACCAAAAACCATCGCGAGGACGATTAATTCATTTTTGGCAATCGTTTTTCGGACATCCCGGAGATGGTATCTACTGCAGTACTAAACGGTTTCGCTCAATTAGCAAATTATTATACAGATAACATAATAATATGTATAATAGTCTCGTCTTCGCGACATTTTGATTTCGTAGTCTTATCGTAGTTACAAACTTCTGAAAACTTATAGGTACTGCATAATAGTACGCCTGTACGCAAGTGTTTTTTTTTCAGATAGTTAAAACCCAGTAAAAATGTTTTTTTTATCATTATAATGTAATATAATATTATAGATCATTGTCCCTGCGGAGGTTTGACGAAACAACGATGACCGCTGGGCAAAGACCAAAAGACGGCAATTGAATCTCTGCAGTTTCTCGTATAAAATGTAATCATAATAATAATATATCAGTGTATCATATTAATATATAATTAATTCAATATACGCTCTGTATTTAATATAATAATATAGTGTTCATTTATAGATACAGCTCGCACACACACACACACACACACACACACACACACACACAAACACACACATTCGAGATTAAATCGATCATTGCAAAAGATAAATTTATCATATCGGAGCAAAGTCCGAAGGTTATAATATTATTATATCGGGGTTGGGCAACGATAATAATAATATTATTATTAAATTGGACTCGAGCAGGCGCGCACGCGCAGAGAAGACTGCTTATAACGAATAAAAAATAAGTCAATGTCTGTGAAACGGGAACAGTGCCGTTCAGACACGTGGAAACGCTATATCAATTATTACAATATACAACGGAATATGGCTTATAAAATAATGTGATAAGGTGACTGTTTTTCAATAACTGATTGAACCTTTATAAGGTTATACTTTATATAATTACCCGAGTATTAATAGATACGGCTTGGTCGCAAGATTTCGTTGAAAATACAAAAAGTTTTCGCATAAATAATTGTCATAGTTCGCGATTTTTTTTGAAAAACTGAATTTCGCTTTCCACAAGTATTTAAGCACAGTACAATGATTATTTTAATGGCAGACACTCATTTAAACAGTAATAAAGGTGTTATTATGGTTTTGAATGGTATTATTTTTTTACATACCTTAAACTTTAAACTTTAAAGACATCATAAAACCACATTTTTGAAAAAAAAAATACTCGATATTTTTGCTCTACGAGGAGAATTTGTGATGAATTACAAATATATATTTTTTTGTAAATAAAAGTTACCATGACAACGAAAACCTTACGAAAAAAATGTGTATCGCCAGTTAAAAACGTATTTATTTTAAAACCATTTTTTACTACCTACTTGTAATCGTTATAATTTTATTTAAGTTTTTACTTTTTTAGCAGAAAACCCACATTTTAATTACATACCTATACTCAAATGCTGAATGTTTTCCTTAGAATTTTAAGGCATAAAAATTAAATTTTCTTATGAGTATTTAATATTAGTAGGATTTTAAGTATAGATGAGAGGAGTGTAACGTCACAGCGGTATCCCGCGAAAAACATTGCTCCACCGCTCAGCTTTAATACAAACATAAAATACTTGTAAGTTACAACTAATATTGCGCGTTTAAAATTTGCTTTGTACACATAATATATGATTCTCAGAAACATAATTTTCTTCGGAATAAAAAATAAAAAAATGTACGTTTATGTCCAAACAAAATCATGAAACAGTAAACATTTTTCCGAAAATATTATTTTAGGTAATTAAATAATTCAAGCTATACCAAAAAAACATTTTCGAAAACGTTAGTGATTTTCGAGATAAAGAGTGTTAACAGTTTATCATTGGGATCAGCTAGAGTATAAATAATTATATGTTTCAGGTGTCCTACTGTAATAGTCCTACACGATAAATGAAATCTAAAATTATAAAATACCTATCATAACTTTTTCTCTAAAATAAAATAATAAATGTAATAAAATTCGTACCTCAACCTTAAGTGCGTATTTTGAACTATACCTACGTAATGAATATAATAATTATTATAGACATGTGGTTAATATACTGACGACGTTTAAATCCTTAAAAGTGCACCGATGTGAAATCGCCTTCTCTGCCCAGCTCACAGTTAAATTTATTTATTTGTTCACAGTAGGTAGCCTAACCAAGTAGGTAAAAACAAAATTGGATTTAAAAGATATTATAACCTTCTTTAGGTATATAGAAATTCATTTGAAAGGAACTATACATTTTTAGAAAAGTAGGTTTCACTTCAATAATGTAGTATCACGTACTCATCTAGTTTATTTTATTTTTTCTATTCTTTTGTTTATTATAGTTTAATATTATATTTTCTAGTATACGTATTATTCCTATTTTACATAATTACTTAAGGTATAGAAAACATTTTGCATCTCTCCGATTACTGCCACCATTAACCAATAGGTGAGTTCTACTGGAAATTGCTGGGAAATATTCCCGTTATCGGGAATACCAACAAGTTACAATTTTTTGCTATTATAGTCTATGGACAGTCACATCTCTCAATTTATGCATTTTTTTATACAAGTACAATTATTAAATTTAATAATACATTATATTTAAAGATTCCAAAATGTCTTATAAAACAGGACAATTATATAGGATAGTAAGTTATTGATCATTAAAGGTCTCGGTGCCTGTTTTTTAATTTTTCTGCTATTCTTTAAAATAATTTGAAAATTATATATTATAACTAAAGTTGCCACATACTTTACTAGAAATCTACTGTCCGATACCTATTTAGGGGGGGGGGGGTTGATACTGTATACCTATTATATCGAAAAATACGTTTTCCCAGGAATAATTATCAGGTCTTGTAGAATTGTCGGATTTTGATACCATTTTTTTATCTGAAAGAAGAAGACTTCTTACAGGCTGCATTGTACTCCGAATTTTATTTTATTACAAAATGTTATAATAGAATTTGTAAAAAAAAACCTTAAAATTATATTATTTTTGAAGACATATTATAAAGTTTGAGATTAAAATATTAAACAACTGAGTTTATACCCGTAAAGCGTATTTTTGTGGACAAAATTTCATTGGGCGCCTTAATAGTACAGTTAATATTTTTGGTAGGATAAAAAAGTTGTTTTCATAGACCAAAGTAAGTATCTACTTCTGATCTATATATACATTACTTAACTAGTCAGTGACGCACACTCAAAATTGAGATGGCATAGAAAATATACAAGAGATTTTGAGTATTTATATAATTATTTTGGAATATTTATAAGCAACAAAAAAAAAAATGATTTATTTTCTAAATAAATAAATGTATTATGTAAATAGTGAACAGTTTTAAAATATTTTTCGCATTAAATAATTTCCATTATTAACTAGTATACCTACAATGTTTATTTGGTATTTGTGGACTATTGGATGATCGGAAGTTAATATACATACATATAAATTGGTACTTTAATGTAGAAATGTTTTTGGTCCTGATAAACCTATAGAAATCATTACATTATATTATACACATCAACGATAACAAACTATAAGTCATAGTAATTATTAAATCAATATTAAACAAAACAATATTTATGTTGAAATAGACGAATTTTGATAATTTCAAATAGCACATTGTAGATTGGCGTTGGGAACTTTGAATAATTAACCCGGGATAATATTAACGACGAAAACTAATCAATCATTTTCTCAGTTTTGTAGTAAATTATTACTGCGCGAATCAATTATGTTTATTACTCACATTTTTATGATGATTTTGCTCGTGTTTTAGATTCTGATAACTTATGCCCACCGTTTAGGAGCGTCCGAGGGATTTTAATTTATTCGGTTTTTCGGTGTTTTAAATGAGTTGTTGACCCGCTGTCTTCACGTGTATGGTGCACTCTTGATCTTTTTTAAAAAAAAAAAAATTTAAATTGTTAAAATGTATATTCTCAGAACTTTATTTATCTAAATATATTTTGATATAGGTAACATTCAATATTATATAGGTACCTACATTATTTTTTATCGGACTACTTAGCATTATAATATAATTGTTTAATTATAATTTTACACTTATTCAAAGTTTACAATTATAATATTTAACACACTATTTAGGTCAGTATTGTAGATAATATTATATTTGACGCACAGACCGTCCTATTTAAATGTTTATTGTTGTACGATGTACTGCTTTGGGTTAGGCCAATTAAACTTACTAAACATAAAATAACATATTATTATTATTATTATTATTATTATTGCGGCGATTATTATATTTATGGACGGAAATTATTAATTCCACAACGGCCGATAAATAATTTCAAATCTGACGAAATTATTTACAATTTTACAATAAAACTTTGAAAGGAATTAATGTTTTACGTAATACATTTTTCGTAGATCAATAATTGATTCCAGTTAATAAAAGAAATAATAATAATTGTGTATCTCATATTATATTATCATACTATATGTTGGATGTGTATTATGTTATCTCCACTAATTTGTTTAATCACTATCTTTGTTTCGCTTCGAGGACTTGGCCAATTATTATTGTAATTACATATTTAAATATTGTTAAAACGTTTTACATGATATGAATGAAAAATAATTAATATGTATCCCTATTATAATAAACTTTGAAGTTAATAGGTTGAAATATCATACAGTATATAAGTTTTTTTTTTAATTTTATATCAGTGGTGTATGCAAGATTTTTCAATGTGGGGGGGGACTTGAAAATTAATAATTAGGTACAATTTTATTTTTATATTTGATCCAGTCTAATAATATTAGGGGTTTAGATGAGGTATATTTGAAAGCGTATGTAACACTTCTTAACTTCTCAACTTTTTTAGTAGAAAAAATGCTCTGATCATCAACTTCGGTGGAAGTTTTTGGTGGAAAATTGAATCTAGTCGGTACTTTTAGGAGGTCAAAATCGAAAATGTTCAGTATTTTTTAAAATAATTGAGTGAAAATAAAAATTTGTTTAAAGTTTAATATAATTATTAAAAAAATGTTTGGTAACCTTGTTCTACGCTTGGATTCTCTTTGATTAACTTTAGATTTTTTTTAAAACATAATATATCGATAAAATATTGTTCGTACCGTCAAAAAGCTTAGAACCTTAACATAATAGGTTCCATATAAATTTGTATTATTGCTATTTAAAAATATTAACGTTACATAAGAACAGTTATTATTTTTTATAAGGATTTAAATTTCAAATTTTGACAAAACCACAATTAATTTGTAGTTTAAAATGTAGTGCGTACGCCATAGTATTTATTTAGATAAATCATATGCAATAATATGTTATGAGTATGGGTCTGTCGGTATTAATTGTTATGATCAGCTTATAATATTATATAATATAATTGAATAATTTGTAAAATATAATGTATTGATTTATTCATTTGTATATCAGATGATTTTTTTCAAAGTTATTTTTTGTACTGATCGCACTTAATCCTGTTAAAAGTTTTGAAAGACAGTTTGTAAAATGATATAACTCAAACATATAATTTAAAAAAAGCTAAAAAGTTACATCAAAAACAAAAACCTTTTACAACTCGATAACAAAATAAAGAAGAAATTCACGTGATCAAGTTATCGCAGCACCTCGGCGGTAGCACGTTTATGATTGATAACTGTAGATATTGTAAACATCATTAATCTCATTATGTACATAGCTATATCATACATTTATAACGATGTGTAGAAAAATATTTATCATTAAATTGTTGCAACCATGGATAATACAGTACCTATTATAGCCACTTGCACCGATTAAATCTGCTGCCACAATATATATAAGGTTATAAATTGTACAAAATACAAATGAGCTTGAATGGAAACGATGATGGGTAAACATCGAGAACGTATTACTGTATAGTATTACTAATTAGTACGTAATCGATAGAAGGTATATTAAATATTAACAAAACAAAAAAAAATTGTATTCGATTAAATATTTAAATATAAAACATTATCAAAGTTATCAAGTTAAACTGTAGATTAATGCAATATTCTAATTAAAAGTTGATGATCAATGTCAAATCGAATTACAGTGGTAACAAAAAGATGTGTGTAAAAATGTGTAGACTTACATGTAGTAAGTCCATTTTTTTTTTAAAAAATAAATCAAAATGAATTGAACTAAATAAGGAAGATGTTTAGTTATGTAATAGATAATATTATACAATATTTATAAGCTGATCATAACAATTAATACCGACAGGCTCATATTCATAACATATTATTGCATTATTTTTCGACGAGTTTATGTATACAAGTAAATAGTAATACAATGGTTACATACAGTGATAAAAAAGTGATTAAAAAGTCGGTACTCGTTAAATACCACCGAAATTAATAGGTAAATATTATTTTCTACCGTACCTACCTATTTAATATTTTGATGTTTACATCATCGATTGTATTATTTTACGAATGGAAATTCACTTTTTTTATTTCAGTATATCGACATAAATACCTTTCATGTATAACCAGTAGGTATTATAGAACAAAGGTAAAGCGTTATAACTCAATACAATAACACTTTCAACACGGTAGCTATTTTAGGAGATTCTAGGTCAAGACAGGGGAACTAACACGGTTGTGGAAATAAAGAGTGAAATAAAAAATAGCAAAAACAATAATACTATACCTATATATTAGTAAATTGTGGTGGTTAAACAAAAGTTTAATGTAATTTGTTTCGTGTGCTTTAATATTTCAAAATTAAATATTATACAGGGCGATTTTCCATGCATGCTCACCCCATTGTTTCCTCTAATTATTCAAATATTGAATTTCGGAATATACTCAAAGATCATTTTTTCAAATTTTTTTTTGTGTATAAGGAGTGTCCTGTGGTGATACAAACTTCTGTTTGATGTTTCGAAAAACATCTTCCCTTTTTTTACTATATATAATTTACTGCATTTTTTTTTTGGAAATGTTGATGTACCCTATTTAAAATTCGAACGAGTAGTTTCTCAGTTATTAAAGTGTTTATTCTAAGGATAATAGTCCTTAAAAAAAGGTTCTACAAAAATATAAAACAGATGCAGTAACTACCTATTGGATGTATAATATTTATTATACTCGAATTATTAATGTTGATAAATTAGTATTTATCGCCAACATTTTTAAATCACCACCACAGCCCATATACAGCCTAATATTTTCCAAACCCATTATCATGGATCTATTCATTATTATCCTCAGTAAACACAGATAAATAACTGTTTGAAAAACTTCTTATTTTTCAATTTTGTTTTTAATACGTCAACACTTTCAGAAAAATTATCTAGTAAATAAATTATATTCGAAAGGAAGGGGAGGGTTCTCATTTGAAAAACAGAAGTTGAGTCACCACAGGACACCACACACCAAAAATCAAAACTTGAGTAATTTCGTATTATTATTAAAGGAAAACATGTGAGTGAGCATGCATATTGAATCATCCTGTATAGAACCTACCTACAGGATATTATTCTAAGACAGTCCTATACTTTAATAAATTGTGTTTACAATCGGTAATTGATTGAACATATTAACGTTGGTACAACTTACTATACTATAATTTACATTGTACACAATGCATTGTCCATGAACTAGTAATGGCCAACGGGTTACCATAATATCTCGTTTTTTCTTAACATGAAAAATAATAATACCTATTTATTTTATCGTGTTTCAAAATAGCAATACAGTTTGATATTTCTCCGATGTAAATATTGACCTCTAACAAAACTAAAACTGTGCTCCACCATAAAGTTGTGTTATTACGCCAAAACGCATGAATCCCGGACAAATGATTTTTAATATATTTTAATTATAATAATGACAACGTTTAAACAGTAAATGAATTTTCCATTTATTTGACTCTGTTCCTACTTAGGTAAACTATCACTTTAAAAAAAATCATTCAAATTTTAAAATAAATTCTTTTTTATATGTTTCCTTTCGCTTGAATGAGAGTGATTAAAAAAATTTCTGTTATAAGTTGATATACTTAACAAAATATTTTCAAAAAATTAGGGTCACTAATAAAGTAATAAATGACCGGTCACTCGTTAAACGTAATTTTCGCTGTCGGTAACCAGAAGGATCAGTTGCAGCATACCAGGTATTGGGTAACAAAAATATCACGTTGACGCGGTGTTTGGTCATGTCATGTGGATATAATATAGGCATAAGGATAACTTCAGGTTTCCACTAGGACCTTGTCGTGTCGTGTTCCGTTTATTTTAAATGTATAGGTAACAAAATGTCGGTAATCTCACAAGTCAACTATATTGAACTGCACTACACGACACGGTACGTGGTGGAAACTAGTTCCTAAGACAGCTAATCGTGAACTCCGGTATTCGTGATGTGTATTACTTACCACGGTGTCGTTGGTCAATATACGCTTGGAGTGGCGGTCACCGATCCCACAATGGCACAATATGTATATATATAAATATGATGGAAATATCGAACTAGGAAACCACATCGTACGTACAGGTAAACCTGCAACCGCGGTCGCAGATCGAAGGTTTTGGCGTGTATGATAATCGTCAACGGTTATACTTCCGTAGTCTCACCAGGCAATTATTTTGACGTGGTGAAAATACATTGATATAAAATATAATATATAACCAATAAACGACGTCGAAAACAACAACGTTCGTACGGAATGATCATAATATATAGATAGACTCCTAACTGCAAACATGGGCCAGTTAATGATAATTTTTAATTGAGTTAAGTTAAGTCGAAAGAAAAAATCTAAAAAAGTTTTAAGTCAATAGTTATCCTAATTTTTTTTTAACTCCATTGAGTTAAATTGTATATGAAAACTTACAATTAACAGATTAACTTAACAAGTTAATTTATTATTATTTTTTTTTTGTAATATTATATAAATGCTATGGTTTAAAAAATAATAAAAAGTAAATGTTTATGTATCATCAATAATAATTTTATTATATTATATGTACCTATTTTGTCGGCTTCAACAACTAATAGGTATTTGGCTAACATTATTTTTTTTGTACATGTGTGTTATATAAAAATGTGTTGCTATTTACAATAAAAATGTACATTATAATGTGTTAATATTAAACTATAGAGTTTATTCGTTGTTTACATTTTAGATGAATTTGATAATATTTTAGGTTTGTTGAAAATTTCTTAGATGCTGCGCGGGCGATCGAGCATACAGTGCGTGTTAGTATATTTATTTTATGATTATATTTTATAAATTAACGTAACTCGTAACTATTTAAGTAACTATAAAATTAACTCCTTATTTATTGAGTTTATATCAATGAAAATCTGTCGAGTTATAAATTAAATTAAAAACGGTCAAGCTAAAAAGTTAAAATTAAATCAATCAACATAATATTGTATGTATCGTTTATTGATAATTATGATTAACAATAATATATTATTACAATTTCGTTATAGGTACCTACGCTCATATAGTCTCGCCCGAAACGTGTATCGATTATTTCCGTTAATTTTTTAACACCGAACCGTCATATAAAACTGCATGTGCTAATATTGCATCATAACTCATAAGTCCATGTTTATATGCCCGCTGGCGTGTTTATCCGCGGAGATCGTGGCTTCAAGGTCCCTATATATATGTATAGCTGGGTGTGTGCGAGTCACAGTATTATCGTCTTACAAGTTTGTCGAAATGGGAAAATTATGATAATAATAATAATAATATCATTAACGACCGGCTCGTGTGTTGCATTCGAAACGATACACCCACGCGACTAAATAATATTACTATACATAGAATAATATATGATAATACGATACATAGTTCCGATTTTAATCGACGTGTTGCGTAATGAACCGTATAATTATCTACGGTGTCCTAAAATTCATCAGAACAATAGATTAAATAGGAAATGCACTATATATGCTAAACACATAAAATATAAAAATTAATATTATTATGACCCACGCAGCCATATTATGCCTTCAAGGTTTTGTGTACGAAAAAAAATATGTATCGCGTACGTAAGAGTACACCACTTCGATTATATTATACGTAGGGTTTTAAAATTTTATGACATTTATTTTCTTGAAATACATAACCAAATATTTCATTCATGTGAATAATAAAAAATAATTATTGTTGTTATGTCTTAAAGACTAAACGGTCGTAAACTATTACAGCTAGTGTGAACATTTTTTAAAGTTTATTTATTGTATCGAATAAAAATAATAGATTAATAAATCATAGCCTGCAATAGAAAAGTCCAATCGATAACTGCGATAACCTATAATAGTATACCATTTATACCCAATTTATAATCATTGACATCGGAATAATTCGTAAACTTAGCTCGATAAGACGTCAATCATTATTGATATTTTCTGCGTAAAACCAGTAATCATTTCATCATCTACCTACAACCTAATATGTAAAAATAAAAAATTACTGAAATATTTCAAGAAGAGTGAAATATTTAAAATTCAAAACATCCCTTCCAGTAAATCGACTAGTAAATGTTTAACTATTTAACTCTTATGTCATTTAAAAAAGTATCTAATCTGCAGAAAATTGAATTTCCAACCATGCGGTCAACCCTAAATTAAATATATAAATAAATTTCAATCGTTGCAATTTTTCGACATCGGTCAGTCATTCTTACCACACCAACGTAACTTGCAATAAAATGTCATGCGATACTATTATGTCCTAAGAGGGCGCGATGGATAAGTATTGATTTTATGATGATGTGTGTTTATTTATTTTTTGCGTGTCTTTCATCACCTTCCGGAGAAGTAAAAATGCTTAAATATTAAATTACGATATCGTTTCTCGTAGAAAATTGACCCAGTTTGTACCTTGAAGTGTTTAAAAGTGAATAATTCTCAATATTTTTCTTAATAATTGGCGAAAACTATATTATATGAAATCGCTACTAGATATTTTTCCTCTGCAAGAAAAATTTACGAATCATAAATATTTTTTTGTTTTTAAGTGATCGTGACAACGAATATCTAATGAAAAATCGGATGGAAAAATTGTATCGTGTGTCCACCTCAAAATTCAAAAAATGTTTGTATGTTAAAACATGCAGGAAAATATATATCAATAACGATAAACGCAACACAAATTGTTGACAAAATCGATTACCCATATTATTTTCTTGATATTCAAAAACGAATAACCACAGATACTTGAAACTTTAAATAAATGTCATTATTATTTTTTTTTTATTTATCTAATTTGCTTATTGTATTACATAAATACGGATTGTAAATAAACTTTCTTTTGTAATTATATTTTGTACTATTTTAATAACTTGAAACTTTTATATATCTATGATAGTATCATGGTTTGTTGTTGATATATAACGCGTTATAAGTACCTAATGGATATTGTGATATGATTAATTTGGAATTTATTATAGGTACCTATTATAGGTCAATTTTTTTTTTTAATACCATAGATAAGTATATAATATGTCTTATACCTAGACCGACATACCGTCTCCGCTCAGAATCATTTTTCTTAAACAATGATTTTATATCATTAATATTCAAATTTAATACCATCAATTATACAGTGACCCATTTGTAACCTATTCTACAGCAGAGTGACATCCACTTACCCACCTTTTTTAGTTTGAAGTTAGAATTTTGATAAAATATTGGATATTCAAATGTAAAACAATATGTTTAGTCACCTTGTTGTAAAAATGTATATGAGATAGTATTCTCGGGGAATTTGTTTATTACCACGTATTGTAGGGTTCATTATTTTTTATACACAATGGTATTTAGTAGTATTTACAATATACATATTATGTAGATTGGTTTTAATACACACTGTGGTAAGGTACGTCGGTAATAACTTAGAAGTTATTAAGTCAATAACAGCTACCCAGCAATATTATAACAAATAATAATAATTACTACATACAACCTAATGTTATGCGATATGGTTTTAGCAAAAATTAATATACTTACATATTATATTATATGCATAGATAATATATAATGGATCGGCCATATCAGTCTGAATAATAAATATTATATGGGGCAATACACTAATATCATAGATATAATATACAACGACTAGATAGCCGTTTTTATACAATAGTTGTGACTAATGTTGAAGTCAGCCGCCATTTATAAAGCAGGCAATATTTACATTTATTTTACTTTTATTCATATACATAATATAATATACTGAGATAATATTATTGTTTTGATATCATTACCTTATTTGTGAATGGCGGTCGACTTCTCTTGAAAACGATTTGGTCGGCCCGTTCGGCCCCGATGAATGTATTGCGCATGTGTCAGGAATGAAAAAGATAGCGCGGGACGGATGTAACTTCATTGCAGTAATGTTTTGTGCATGTGCGTTAGTTTTGCGAATTCTCAATGGTGACATCGGGGCCGAATGGGCCAACCAAATCGGCTTTAAGATTTTAAATCATAGATCTATCTAGTTTGAATTATCGAAGTATCTAGGTAGGTAATATAATGTTTTTTATGCCATGAACAAGTCATTTTTTCTTTTACGTTTTTATTGAAAAAAAAATATTTTTTATTAATAATTATTGTACTTTTATAATTGGAAACAATATTATAACATAATTATGTTGCCATACTTCAGTGCAAACGATCGAATGATTCAAAATTCAAACGGAAAATAATAAATGTTATTTATTTGATAACAATATCATTAGTAGGTACTAGGTAATAGGTATTCATAGTAATAAGTCGGAATGGTTACCTATTGGTTACTGTAATGGTAACAACGGTATTTCTGGGTCATTTACCGAAATTTCGGGAACGCTACTCCGCGGGTGTTTAGTAGAGGCCTATCCATTATATAATATTATCGTCTATGAATACATTACGGGAATGTTTTCTGTTTAGTTTTTCTTTCTATTGTGATATCGCCTTTATTGTATATAATATTATAAAAAAGCGCAGTGTATACGATATTATAATACCGACCATTCCGGTGTCGTAAGTGATATTTTTTTTCAATTATTTATATGGTCAAGCGTAAGGTTAAGTAAAAAAAAAAAGTCGTAGATAATAATATTGCTGCGCAGTAGTGCTACGCCTACCACGACAGTGTCATGACCGCGCTTGTGAAACCGAACGAAACATAAATCTAGATCACGGCGTGTATAGGTAGGTATAAACTATTAATTATTATTACCTATGTACTGGTCTATCATCGTCGTCAATGTAATCGTCACAGATTTATGGCGTTAGGGACTCGTCTAGTTTGTCCGGATTTTGAAAAAACGACGCCGGTCGAAACTAAAAATCGCACAGAAAACTTTTAAACATAATAATATCAAGTACGCGTTGGCAACCGGAAGTCCTTACAGAGGGTCATCGAGACTATACCCACGGATACCGAGGAAATACCTACACTAACGTAGTTACGGTCTATAACGAACGCGTGGTATATGAAGTGCGGTTACACCTGCAATTTTTTGTATTGTTTGTACAGTTTTTTTTCTTATTTTTCCTTTTTGTATTTGTCTTCTTTATCTATTTTATTCTTTATCTAACGTTTGGTTTTTTTTTATTCATCGGATTTTAGTAAGTAAGGTTAGGTTAGGATTTTATAGTGATTGATTGTATTAATCCACCGTAGCGGTTGAATTAAGTAAAAAGAACAAACTTGGTATAACTTTGATACTTCAGAATTAAACTGTACCCTTAAGCAGGGTTCACACTACACCGTGTCCTGTAAAATAATCACGGTTATCACAGTTACCAAAATTTGATACCGCATAGTTGAATATATTAAAATATATTTGAACATATATATATATATTCAACTATGTGATATCATTTGGTAACTATGGTAACCGTGATTATTTTACACAATATAATACAATATATTATATAAGTAAGTTGAGTATACATAGTCACAATTAGCGTTTGAGATTTGGGGGGACTAATAGGGCTAATATAGCCTTAATTTTTTACCGAGCCTAGGCAATTGTTTTAACAATTTCAATCAACAAACAAAAATAATTCAAAAATGTTTAATGCCTATAAATAGTTTAAAAATAGTCTAAATATTTTTAAAATGTCATTAAGTACAGAAAATAGTAATTAAAGTAACAGCGGAATATTTCAAGTTTTTACAAACAATATTTTTTGAATTGATACCTACCTATAGTAACAAAATAACAAAAATCGCGGTCGAGGATAAATCGTTATTATATGTACCTAGTTTTTACCTACCTATGCTTAAATATTTTCTATTAACAACATTATTTTAACTTTGATCAATTATAAACAATTATTGTGATTTTAAGGTTAACTTTTTTGTTTAATATCCAGTAAATAAAATTATGACTATCTTGTACCAAATAGTTGGGATTTTGATCAATGTTTTACACATTTTAAGTTTTTAACTTAAAATTATTGAAAAAAAAAATTGTGACTATACATATATGTATTTTAAATATCTTTTATTTATTGTGAGAAAAACTTACAAGGAACCTTGTATTAATAATTTCCAAGGTTTTTTACTCACAAACAAAAATATAATAATAAACTAAAAAGTGGACAATTTAAAACATCTATAAATATCAAAAAAAGACCCAACATATTTTTAGAATGATATAATATACTAATAGAAATTAATGTTTGGTGAAAAGTCATGGCTTTATAGTTTATACGGTTATTTATTGTTGACCTACATTAATGAAACAAAACCGTATTTGTCGAAAACTGGTTTTGAGTAGGTATAACTTACAGCCTTTCCTTAATTTCTTTTGTTTATCACGGTTATTATTTAATAGAATTCTGAGAATTTTCCCTTTTGAGTTTTGACAGTGCATGTTTCTATCAAAAGACACCCTCAAAGTTGACGATCTACTCGATCTTTTAATATATGAACGTGTATAATACGCGTACACTCACTCACAAAAACACATTAATGCAGTAAGACCAATAATACATTGGTCGCTAAGCTCAGAATCGTAAACTTGTATATCGTTGCAGGTTGTTCAATGAGAAATTCTATAAATATTTTAAAATAAGGTGTTCAAGTAGGTATAGGTACTAAGAATTCCTGTTATAAAAATATGAATAATTTAATTATTAAAGGAAGAAAATTGTATAGTGAGCATGCTTGCAGGTTGAATCACCCCGTATAATATAATAAAGGTATACAAGAAAGGTCAACCAGTTGTCAAGTACATACATGTACATACAAATATATATATATTTAAGTATTAAGTGTAGGAATTATATGTGCCATGTTTATATTGTATATATTTTACGACGGTCAAGTGTTTATAAAAATATTTAGGTATATATTATACACGCCGCACACGAGTGAAAATTTCGTACTACCATTTTTGCCGAGTCAGTAAATAATCCGATTTTAGCGACCACACAACCGTGTATACCTACCTATATTATACTCTCGTAGTTTCATAAAATATGTGATTGTGGTACGATGGATTGTCTTACTACACATTTATACCCGCCTCTATAACGCGTTTCTCGAAGATTCGACGCGATTTGAAAACGTGAAATGTTCGAGTCTTCGCGACACCACTCAAATCTGTGTGAATGTGAACTTTCTGTGACGATCGCGTGCAGAGACTATAAAGTATGTACCATAATATTATGGAGACGTGTATAATATTAAGGTTAGGTTACTCTAATACTCGAAAATTAAACAACAATAAATATCATAATAATATTAGGTGTACCTAATATAATATTATTTAATGTTTTTTTTTGTTGTTATTATTGTTATAATTTTTTTTTTTTTTTGAGATCGACGAACAATTTAGCAACACGTTTAGGCCAATAATATATGAGCGAAAAAAATGATACTCAGAACTACAGATGTACCTATTCAATGTATTTTTCTTAACATTACTAATTTTTGGGGTTCGTTTATTAGATAATTGATATTTTTTATTAGGAATTAATTAAGAACTAAACAACTGTGAATACGAAATATAATTAAATATTATATTATGTATATAGGTAGATACATCTTAAATAAGATATTTTTATCAATTGTAAATAGTTCTGACTTAAGGTCCTGTGTTAAAACTAAGTAGGAACAATGCAATTCGAAATAACTGCTCATAAAGTGAAGTTAGTGTAAAATTTTGGAAATAACTCAAATAACAAATAACAAAAAATTGAAAAATCAACAAATGTAGGAAATTGTTTATAATGAACTAAAAATACAATTTTTTAATAATCGATAAAAATGCACATCTATTATTACCGAAATAAATTTATTTGGATTTTGGATTTCCTATATTAATATATGTTTAATAGAATAATTTTAAAATGGATAAATGGTATTACTGCAATAGTATACAACAGTTTTAAACTTAATTTTTTTTTATTAGAATAAAGGCTTCGACTTCTAAGGTCATTAGCCTATAAGTTGTACAATGGCTTATATTACAAATTGTCTTACATTACTTATGCGATTTAAGAGGTATATAATATAATATTTACATAACAAGTTTTTTTTTTATCTACAATAGGTTTATAAGATTGATGGAGTTGAAAAAATTAAAAATAGCATTCGCGTTGACTTCACTTAGTGCTTCCTTCTTGTTGGAGGAGGGGGGGGGGGTTGGTGGCTTTTCTTCATCGTAATCCTATAAATTTACGTATTTTTAAATGTATTTTATTTATCGATCAATCCAAAGTTGTCTATGACATCAAAAGTTGGTAAAAAAATATTTTAATTTTATATATTATAGTATCATATCAAATATCATTAATATAGATCTGACTAGTGTTCATATTTATTCAAAATAGAAAAAAAACTATGGATTAAATATTATAATTTATAACACATAGGTATTAAGTAAGACGTTGAATAGAAAAATATTTTAAATAAAATAATATGTATAAATGAGCGAGTCTATTAAATGTTGAACGAAAGGTTAATGGTGAACCAAAATTATTCGAACTCGAGACTGCCAAAACTTTTACTGTTCCTACTCTGATACAGAACTATTGGTTGTTTATATAATGTGGAATTCGTTATACTATTGAAACACTAAATTAATTTTCTCAAATAAATAATAAATTAATAATAAAATTATTATGAATCTTAATGAATTTTAAATTTATTTCAAAATGGAAAAATATTATATTTTCTGTTCATATGGACCCATATGGACCCTATTTATAGGACCCGGCGCGAGTAATATATTATGGTACAATATATTAATATTTATTATTTTAGTACGATAGAAATCGCATTAATATCATATTGCGGCGAGTTCCCATCTACATATTATGCGGATATTCGTCACGGTCTCTTGAGATATGCGAAATAATGCTCTTGTACATTAATTCCGACGAAATAAGAATACATCATAATAATATAATATATCATATTATTATTATTATTATTATTGTTATTATAACTATGTGAGTAGAACAACTGCACAAGGAAGATGTTTTAATACGTTTACGGCGTACCTGAGCATTATAAAAGTGGTTGAAGTCTCGCGGTACTATTCAAAGTATATTATACAAAGCGCCTGTGCATTATAAATTATATCGAGTTCGAGGGTACGGTTTATGCGGAAGTTGGTGATACTATAATATTATATTATTATTACAATGTTTACACTGCTATAATATATATTAAAATATATTCCCGCGTATCAATTCAAAACACACCTAACGATGATATTATGCTAAACACTCATGCGGCGTTAGTATAATAATATATTACACGTCATATTAGTACGGCGGCAAGGCAGTTAGCTAATGGTAAGAGAAGGCACCCTGAAGGAGACTAATGCCCCCCGCGTACCATGATATACAAAGCCGTTTGATGTTATTAAAATACGTAATTTATTATAAGAAACGAATTTACCTCGGTTTTTATTTTAAAAATATGCACCTTTATATCGAATGCCAATACTTACAGTGATATATGTTGTAAATACTTGCATTTTATAACGCTGTGTAGACGAAAAACGTGTGCCCAGTTGACACGGAAATGTTTTCCATACACCTTCACGTTAATTATAATACATATTTTAAATTATTATATACAGTATGAATCGCCCACCACGTTCACCCCCATCTTTCAACTATAGGTTAAAATTATTCTGATTTTTAGGGATTTTTAAATAATGTAGGTACTCAAAGACCATATTTTGAAAATTGTTGAGGATCGGTTGTAGATTTTAAACTTGAGGAATGTCCTGTAGCGATACAGACTTTTGTTTTTCAAATAAAAACCACCCTTTTTACGGTAAATTGTTTAGTGGATAATTTTATTTGACAATAATTTTGATGTACCTAATTTAAAATTCGAAAAAGTAGTTTTAAAGTTATTAAAATGTTTAAGTTAAGGATAGTAGTATTTCTTATTAAAAATGGTTTGTTCAAAAAAACAAATAGTTCATAGGTCCCTTTGTGAATCGGTCAAATAGCGCATTTCTTTTTAAAAATATTATCTGTGGCATTGAAAACGGCTGTGTTTTGTGGTAAAAATATTAATATAAGTAGTAATCAAAAAAAGTAATAACATATTACAAACATTTTCGACGGTTATCTTAAAACATTAAAGTACTATATATAATGTTTCACGCCGTGACTTGGCCACTACAAATCATTTAGAACCTTTAAACCCACTCTTCTGTCGCCGTAAATCATCGCATTATTTTGGAATCTATTTTTATAAGAAGCCTGCCTAACATATTATTATACATATTACACTGTACACTGAAGTTCTGCTCGTGGCTCGATGCAGATGAACAACTCTGGATATAATATTATATCGTCTAGACCAGTGGTCCTCAATTTTTCATATCCGCCTACCATCTACTCAGTTTCAAAATTGTCATGTAGGTACCACCAGACCAATTAATAATCTATTTTTTTTTTGCTAACCAAAAATGTATACGTTATTTTAAGTGTAAGCGCGGGATTTTATTTTATTAGGAACTTCAAAATTATAACAATATTATAATAGCATTTAACGTACAAAAAGGTGGGTAAGTGGATGTCGCTCTGCTGTACAGTAAATTACAAGTGGGGCACTGTATAATGGATGGTATTAAATTTGAATTAAATGATATAATATCATTGTATAAGAAAAACGATTCTGAGCAGAAATGGTATGTCAGTCTACGTATAAGACATAATATTATATATGGTATTAAAAAAAAATTGACCTATAATAGGTACCTATAATAAATTCCAAATTAATCATATCACAATATCCATTAGGTACTTATAACGCGTTATACATCAACAACAAACCGTGATACTATTATAGATATATAATAGTATACTTAAGAAGTTTCAAGTATACCCACGAATAATATAATTATACAATCAACAACAAAATAACTAAAATAGTTATTCCAGGTTTTTAATATGTAATTTCGTCCAAATTTGAACTTAAAATGACTATAAAAATAAACTGTGTAAATGTATTTTTTCGATTTTTTGGTAACAGAATTAATTTCTTACATAGAAACTTGTTCTAAATTTTCAATTCTTAGGTACAAAAGTTGAACATTTTATAAATTTTTAACTACAAAATAATTATTCAAATTAAAATTTGATAAATTTTGTCAAAATTCGATCTTTAAATGCTTCTAAAAAAAAATTGTGCCTATGTATTTTTAATATTTTTCAACTGCTATTGTAACAATATATCAGGAGCCTTGTATTAAATTTTTACACTTTTTGGCCCAACAGATAAAACTTTATTGATATTTATAGAAAAAAAAACTAAAAAAATTGAAAACTGACCATGTCTGTACACAGCTCAAAAAGAATCAAATTATTTTGAAAATTTTATCGTATATAGAAAATGCTTATATAAACATTCGGTGAAATTTTAAAATGTCTACAGTCATTCATTTTTTAATTACAATAAAATAAGAAAATGGTCACATGAGAAATCGAGCGCTCATAAAAATGTAATTTGACTTTGTTGTAGACATTTTTTTTTTTGATAAAGGTAGACAATATTATGTGGAATCTTGCAATACATTTTCAAATCTTACATTTAAAAAGAAAAATTTTAACGAATTCTTAACTCGAAATAATTTGCTAATTTTCGTGATTTTTACATATTTTCTCAATTTTTGAACTTTAAATGCTAATAAAAAAAAAACTGTGACTATGGACTTTTAATATTTTTCAAATGTCATTGTAACAATATAGTAGGAGCCATGTATTCAATTTTCAAGTATTTTTACTCGACAAATAAAGTTTTATTGACATTCATAGAAAAAAAAACTAATAAAATTGGAAACTGAAAATGTCCCTATACAGTTCAAAACACATCAATATATTTTGAAAATTTTATCATGTATAGAAAATGGAAATATAAACAACCAGTGAAAATTTCATGTATCTACGGTTATTTGTTTTAAAGTTACACCAAAAACCAAAATCGATTTTCTCGAAAACAGCTTTTGCGTAAAAATTCCCGTTTTTCCTTAATTTTTCTTTTGTTTTTCACGGCGCTTTTGAAAACTATTGGAAATTTCAAATTTTTACCTCCCGAATGCACCAACTAGATTCACTTTCCCATCAAACAAGAAACTGTTGAAGAAAATCGAAGCATTCATCGTTCCACTCAGAATCTAAAATAAAATGAAATACAATTATTGTTTATATTATTATTGATATCAAATAAACCAACTGAATTAGTTAATATTGAATATTCGATGTGAATAACGTTCCATTTTTTTTTTTATAAAGGGAGATTTTCTTTCTTCTTGTACCACCTATGAGCCTTCACGTACTACGGGTCGAGAAACGCTGACTCTAGACAACTAATAACGACTTTAAGGAGCGTGCACACGAGACCATGCACCAGCATAATAATTGTTACTGTACCCGCCAAATCTGCGTTTCAGATATTTAGTTATTATTCGGCAAACGTTATTCTGATCAAACACAGCTCGTCAGTCAGTTTAACAAACTAAAATATAATTCATCAACCATATTTTCCAAGAAAAATACTTTAACTATGAATGAACATAAATCAAAAGTTAAAAATGCTGCGTTCATACTGTTGTACTCGATTTAAAAAAGAAAAAAAACAAAAACAAACCAAACGGAAAGATAGGAGATACGCATGAAGTGGACCACTGACTTGTTAAACAACGCGATGCAGGATCCCATTTAACGAATAATTTGAAATTTGACCGGACAATTTAAAAATGTTGTAAGAAGACTTCGAATATTAATTACTGTACGAAATTGGGCCACAAAAATCTTTTTTTTGTCTCGTTTATAATAATATTGTATAATGCATACAGCGTTGAAATCGTCGTATTATATTTTCTATTTATTATTCTTAGTTGTGTACTTGTGTACATCTGTTGCCTTCAAATGATGTTATTTTTGTATATATCTGTATTGTAATATTTTCCTTTAGCATGAAAGAATGCGTTAAGGAAAAATTATTATTCATAAATCGAGAAAAAACGCTAAATTTTCCCGCACATTCGTTTGTAATGTGATCGATTTTGGTTATTTCAAAAACTAAACTAACCTATATATATAGAGACTTGACATTGTCTCCAATCATATATTTATGTATTATCAATTACAGTAGGTATTCAGACGTAGTTATAGTATTTTTATTGATTATTTGGAATGTTCATGACCTTAAAACGTAACAAACAAGGTTATTGCGATGGTAGTGAATTTGTAGCTTTGGGCTTCAATAAGAATTTATTGACTGCAATTCACATGATAAAATTGCTATACTAAAAATCATTGCTTTAAACGTATTAAATTATTCACTAATACTATTGAGCATTCATTTTTAAATTGAATATAATAGTTATAATATAATAATAATAGTTCAATTTTTTTTACGAATAACTTAAGACGTCTGATCTCGAAACCTCAGCTCGTGATGGTTTGTTTTTATTTTAGAATGTGGTGTAGTTCCGTTACGATAAATTTATATAATAATAAATAATGTTGTAATCCTACGCATAGAGTCAGGAGCAACTAGTAATCTTGTCCTACTTCCAACGTAATAATAATATAATATTATCTAAGAGACATATTTTAAGTGATGTATGCGTTTCTTCTGTCATACTAAACAAACAAAATATATTATTAACATTAATTAACACGAAGCGTCTTACTGTTGTACCGCAATTATAATGTTCTTACATAATATAATATTCAGTTTTTTGAAGAATATATTGTATAGTCTTTATTTGAACATAAATAAAAATACTTAACAAGTAATTTTTTGTAGTATATTAAAATATTTGTACGTTTATCACAAATAAATACTTAACATTTTTAATAAATATTAAAATTAAATAATTAAATGCATTCCTTAATAGTTAATATTAAGTTCAATCATTTCAGATGTCCTATACCAGCTATTATAATATAATGGTCAAGTTAAACTTAAGAAAGGTAAATATGAATATTTTAGGAATTGTTTAATTTGGGTATTTAATTAAATCTTAAACATTCTTTGAATTATTATAAAATATTATTTTAAGACCAATTTTTAAAATTATAATATACGAATTAAAAATTGTATTCGTTGAAATACGACGGTAACAAAAAGTATTTGAAAAATACATTCGAAATACCAAAAAAATATTCAAACACAAGACGTAGGTATTCGATTACTTAACAAGACTGAATTAATATTATATATCACTATAATATGTCGTAAGTATTGACCAATCATATCATTAGCATTAATAGGATTATAATTTGTAATAATCGATTTTCCTTTTCACGTTTACAGCCTGCATGCATACTATTATTATTAGTACTATTATTGTTCATATACAAACGTTTAAGTATTATATTATTATAAATGTCTTGGTCCGTAAATTCATAATTTACATGAAAATAAATATATTATTATGCCGTATGCGTATGTCAAGTTCAACATGATTATATTTATTTTCATGTAAATTACGAATTTACGGACGACGTGATTTATTCCACTACAATAATCTTAAGTAAAACTACAATATTATGATATGGCTATAAACGTGAAAAACAGAATCTATTACAAATCGTAACACTGTTAATGCTTATTAATATATGGTCAGTGGCGTATATTCACTCCTTCCCCCCACGAAGAGAAATCCTGTGTATGACACCGAATATGGTTGGCCCTATAATATAGGTATAGGCTAGAGTGGTTCCCAAACTGCAGGTCATGACCCAAAATTGGGGAGCAATTATCTTTTTGGTGGGTCAAATTATATTTTTTCATAACATAAATTAATATTTAATATTTTATTAATTTAGAATATATTATAAAAGAAAAAATATATTAAAATATTATTATGTATAAATTCAAATAAATGTGATACAGTATTTTCCATGTACCTAATTAAATCTTACATCGATGTTGGAATTTAGTTTTATCGTTGATCATTATCCGCGATGACCACCATAGTGTATTGGTGACGTGTAACACGAAAATGTATCGCAAGCATATAGTAATTATTAATGAATAAAAAAATGTCATAGGTATAGTAGGTTGTGACTTGTGGGTAACCAAATTTTAAACTTTTTTTACAAATTGGGTCGTTACGTGAAACGTTTGGGAACTTCTGAATTACAGGTTATTTAAGAACATTATATTATTATTTGTATTAAAGTAATACCTATACTGTTAATAATATAATATTATGTTTACTGAGCTCTGAGCACGATAGAAGGAATATGGATTTCTTTTTCACCTACACACGTGAATGTGATTTAGCACCCATTCGATTTGTATGTATTACTAAATGTATTATACATTATTATTATGTAATACGTATGAATGTTTTTTTCTTTCATCATACTATAGGTGGCTGAAAAAGACATTTCAGTTCATCGTAACTAGCATAATTGAAAATTTTATTGACATTTACGAAAACGTGTTAGTCAATAGAAGCAGCAGCAGTGCGAACAAAAATGTTACGGAAAGGTGTGGGGAAGGTGATTGATATTTTTAGTGTATTTCATTTCGGAAACGGTTCTTTTCTGAGGTGATTTTTTTGATATTTGTTTTATGAACTATGAGTTCATTCTTCTAAATATATATTAAATGTTTATGGTTCGATCGTTACGTTAATAATATTTGATTAAACAGGCTACTCATAGGACACGCCAGAATCGTGTACCGGTGACGTGTAACACGAACATTTATCGCAAACATAAAGTGATTACTGATTATATCAATGAAAAAAAAGAATGTCATAAGGTAGTAGGTTGTGGGTAACGGAATTTTAAACATTTTCCAAATTGGGTCGTAACGTGAAAAGTATAGGTGGCTGAAAAATTCATTGCAGTTCATCGTTTATTACTATAATAATTTGAAATAGGTATTTATTTTATTGATATTTGCGAAAATGTGTTATTAGGGTCAGCAGCGGTGTGAACAAAAATGTTAGGAAAAGATTTGGGGAGGGGGGTTAATATTTTTATTGTATTTCATTTCGGAAACGGTTCTTTTCTGAGGTGATTTTTCTGATGCGTGTTTTATTAATTATGAGTTCATTGCTCTAAATATAAACTGCTCTAAACGTATATCAAATGTTTAGAGCTTCATCGTTACATTAATAATATTTGACTAAACAGGCTATACGCATAGGACACTCCGGAATTACCCATGGGTACTGGGTGACTAGTAATAATAATAATGATAATACCTACTTAATACTAAACCTGTTTGACAGATCGAGATTGTTTCAAATTCAGAGTATAATATCACAAACTGTCGCAACATTTGTACATAACCACCGACAAAACCTGAAACCTAAATAGAATTTTCTTAAGGAAACTCATTTGTATGGCAAAATAATTGTAACGTCTAACATACAATTGATGTAAAAACATAACGTGAAAAAAAATATTATATAAATTGAAATATTATGCAAGTCAACAAAATGTACATTTATACACCATTTGTAATTAATTACCTTTGCTACTAAATTTGTAAATTGGATCAATAGAAAAATAATAATAATAATGTTTGTGAAAAAAACAGTTAATTATTTATACACACTTGTATAACTGTGTGCATATTATATTTTCATGCAATTATCTTGTCTTTATTAATTATACGGCTCTTCTGTTATAGTTATTTTGAGTTACGGACTGCAATTATTGAATAGTTGTATAATTAGCTTGAACTGCAAGTCCAATACCCGTACCGCACTTCTGGTATGTCATTAACCTAAATATGGGTGCCAACGCTGTAAAAAACCTTGTGAAGCAAATGGTCATTGCGTGGTGGACACCGTCAACCGGGAAATCTATAAACCTATTATCAGTATAGGAAACCGATTTACCGGTCAATCGAAAACGCGGACATGCAACTTTGGGTCGAAGCCAGAGCTAAGTGAGTACCTTGCTAAATCACCGCAGACTTGATCCAGTACCTATGTAGTATCGGCAGCAAAGCTAGTCTTGTATAAGATACTTTTTAAAAGAACTAAAGTAACTATAAATACAGATACTCATTTTGAAAAGGATTTAATATACGTATATGAATAAGTACGCAGAAAAAAAAGTATTTGAGTACACAATTTGTATATAATACTAATACTAAATAAAAAAGTTTTTAAGTACAGATAATTTAAAATACCTACTTTCAAATTGTTGATAAAATATTTTTTTCGCCTTATAAATCAACTGAACTGATTTTCTTGTTTAACGTTTAATTTTATAGAGCATATGTCTTACACCGTATAATTTGGTGGAACTTTAAAATAGGTACTCAACCGTTTTCTTTGTCTAAGTATTTGATTTTCGGTTTAGTGTAATAATTCCTACTAAAAAATACATTATTATACAATAATATATTATATATTCTCAATTTTACTTTTTTTTATTTTACGTGATCAAAATTTAAAATAGTCGAATAATAAGCCTAAGCCCTAAGGTATAGGATTATGACACGATATACGATTCATGGCCACTGATCAGTGGCGGAACCATAGGACCAGACGTACAGTGTTTAAGAGTATACACATAAATATAACGAATAATGATGTAGTAAAATAGAACGTAGTTTTTAAAAAAACTAACTATTCAATTCGCCGAACAGGACGACAAGTTACCAGACAAAAGCGACGATGACGACGTTATCAAATATAATAACAACTAATTTTATAATCGATAGCTGTAGTCTTACTATTATTTTTCTCGTAAATCTTAGTTACAGTATCATCAAACTCTCATCAGGAAAAAATAACACCAATAGTTTAATAACATTTTGAAACAACTAAGAAGCCGCGCTGTTGCAAAGCATTTTTTTTTACTGTAAAAATGTTCTTAAAATAAAAATAAAAATAAACATACATGAGTCATTTTGAATCTAATATCTTCATCGCTCCATTCAGGATAAAATTTGTATAGTTATAAAAAAAACACAAAACTATGCACGAGGGTAATATCATCAGAAAAAAATAATTGAAATTTGTATTTCATATGTTTATTGTGTACCTATTATTAATTATTGTTCACTAGAACTTAAATTCCAGAAAAATATTTACAGAGCAAAGTAATCATCGGGAATCTTAATTAGTATTTCTAGAAAATTATATTACTTAATAATGAAGATTTTCAAGAAGAAAAATTTGATACGTATCGGTATGGAATAGTTACGTACTGGCTCGTATCGAAGTCTGAGTCCGATACAGGTCCGATACGTATCGCTTGTATATTGCACATGTAACTTCTTGAACGCTCTTGAACTCAAATTTCTTCCTTCAAAATCTTGCATATGTATTAATTTTCTGTGTAGAATATTTTCCTCATTTTTAAATTCCTATAAACTATTTTCCCGTTTAATTTTTTTCTGGATATGAAATCCCAACGAACTATATTTCCCCGAATTGTATTTTCCTGGTTTATAATTTCATGATTAAAGTTTTTCCCTTGCAATATTTTCCATGATAATATTTTCCTTCAAATTATTGTTCCTCTTATTTTTAAACATACATTTTCCTCTTTTTTTTAAAAAAATGTATTGTTCTCATGTGTATCATTTTTCTATATTTTGCTTTCCCAGTTTTGTTCATTCCTGTCAATAATTAACTCTTCTGGATTTGATAGCTCCTTTTCGATGTCATCCGATTCTGTAATAATAATAATAAAATATAAAGTAAATTTATAAAGACCAACATCGACTGCTGCAAGATGGTAATGAAAAGTTAATTTCAGTGAAATCCACACACTATAACTATGTTATAACGTAATATTGGTATAATTTATTATAATATGAGCTTTTTTGTTTTAAATTCAATTTGCAGAATAGTTTTAAACGAAATCAATATAGACAGCTAGATAATTTAAAATTATTTTATGCGTTTTATCAAACAAACATTTTAAAAATAGGTTTCTTATATTCTAATCATGATTTTTATTTTACCATAGCTGTTATTTTAAACAATCCCCCCCCCCAAAAAAAAAAACTTAAAAATAATAGAAGTCCCCGAGCGGATTTAAGTCTATAATACCTAACAATGTATCTATATTATAATATAATTGATTTGTGGTTTTATCAATGGAACAATAATATTATTGTATTATATTATGTTATAGGAATTATATTGTACCTACCCTTTTTACTGAGTATCAAGCCAGACGCCAGTATGTGAAATTAATAATAATCAAAAAAATTGATACCCCCAACTTAAAACGACCATCTGTGCCCCTGATAATGCCAGATTCCATGACTTATTTTTACATAATATGAGTTTTACGTACTAACTTTGCTAAAAAAGCACCACGATAACTACAATAATTATTCGAATTGCTAATAACAATCTACGACTACAGTTAACTGTTCTTCTTTATTTATATACCTTTTTACTGTTGTTGTTTTCTTATCTTTTTTATAATTAATCAACTGTAATTAAATTTAAATGCACTATTTTATAAATGCCGATTGACGTTATAATTGTTCAAAATAAAATAAAGATAATATACTTTACGCATAGTCTTTATTTTTCCACGGCACATATTAAAATACTATTTCTGGGCACTTTTTTATCTAAACTATAAATTATTATTATATAACAAAGGTTATTTTGCAGGGCATTCACTAGTTAAAAATGTAAAGTTAGGTTTAAAAATATAGTGATGGCCGATGGGCTTATAAGATATGGGGGCTATGGCGATTTTAAAATTAGAGACATTAATAATATAATAATAACATTAATAATTTGTAAAAATGGCCCAAGTATAATAAGTATATTAGATCCAGTTTTACGTATATTTCATATTATTTAAGTAAAACCATTTTTAAGGACTATTATAATTAATACAAACATTTCAATAACTAAGAAACTACTCATTCGAATTTTGAATTGGGTACATCTCAATTTTCAAAAAAATTACCCACTAAATAATTTGCTGTAAAAAATGGGATTCTTATTTGAAAAACAGAAGTTTATATCACCACAGTACACTCCTTAAGTAGTACAAACAAATTCAAAAATTTGAAAAAATGGTCTATGAGTATATTAAAAAAATTTTCCAAAAATCAGAATTTAAATAATTTCATTAGGTACTAAAGGAAAAAATGGGGATGTGCTTGGTGAATCACGCTGTATACACTGTACATTACGACAAAAGTAAAAGTTCAAGACAATTGTTTATTATAATTTAGGAAATTAGAAACAACAAAGTAACTCCATGTTACTTTAGTAGAGTCAATATTTTTTTTCATAATATTAAGTTTTAACTTTTTGGTTAAATTTATGATTTGTCAAAGTAAACAGTTAACTTGTAATTTATCGACCTTGTGTTCTCTTAACTAAACTTTTTTCGAGTTAATTATTTTTTTTTATCTTATTTTTTTCGGCGATTCGATCGTGTCTAATCGATAATCGCGGCCGTACCAATAACATCGTTTTAATTGATGTTTGTAAAATGTTGTGTTTCTGTGGCGGCAGAATACCTATGTATAATGCCATCGTGTACTATCGTTATAATATTATTATTATATGCAGCAAAACTGCGCACTAAAGCCTTGGGATGTAGTAGAATAATATTATTATTATGCATATTAGCAAGGCTGGACATTAACGAGTTAAAAAGTTAAAGTTAAGTTAATAAGTTAATTTTATATTAACTTTTTAACTTAACTGTTAACTTACTAAATTTCTTTTTTAACTAACGTGAAATTAACGAGTTAATTTTTCATTTCAAGAAGTAAGTTAAGTTAATTTATTTTGTTTTTAATTTTATCATATTTCACTACTTCAGTATATTTCATTTTCATGTCAAAAAATATTTACCGTGTCTTGTTTAAAGTAAAAAATGTATATAATTCGAATTTAACTAATATGGAAACACTGTATAAAATATAAACACTATAATCTATAATTTAGTTTTGAGTTGGAAAAAAATTAAGTACGTTAGCGTTGTATAAACAAATTGACTTTTTTTTAACTAAATAAAAAGTTAACAAAAAGTGTGTATTAACTTTTAACTTAACTGAGTTAACCTATAGTTAAATTAACTTTTAACTTTTAACTTTTTATTATTGGTGCATATTAACTTAACTTAACTGAGTTAAAAAAAATCATTAACTTGCCCAGCCTTGCATATTAGTCTAGCGATTATATTATACAAAATTTACAGTGATTTTATTTGTCTATAAAAATGGTTGATACCATCTCGTTTTACATAAAACATCAAACAACATTAAATAATATGTACCTACCTAAGTATAATTTAAACGTATCAAAATAATTGCAATATGCAAACAAATATAATAATAGTATTATCAAGTAGTTAGGTTACGTTCATAATTTTTTTTTCATTGGCCTGGCTTCCTATGTGGAAACATATTATAGGATTTAATATAATAACAAATAGGTAATTATTTAATTTCGAACCGAAACCCTTCAATTAAATTACATTTGTAAAATTTACCAATATATTTTATGTCATGATATACATGACGAATACATTTGTCGTCCGGAAGTCAAACCATACCAAGAAAAATCGTATTAATGTTTTAAATAGGTACATTTTAAACTGAAGCATTTAAACATATTATATTATACTGTAATTTAACTATATGCCTATAACTTTTGAAAGTCATTAACATCCGCTTTTAACCGTTTTTAAATAATTTATTGTGCTTCAGCCTTGATGTTTAATACCTATATTATAATGTCGTGTATAAAATATATTATATTTATTATAATAATATAGGTAGTTCATGAAAATATTCTATTGACTAATATAATTTATAATTGAAAATATCGAGATTTTTTTGTCTCGACACTGCATCTGAATACATAATATATTTATGTTTTTAAACTAACATGTAATTATGTATTATTTTATATTCAATAAAATATTTTAACAATTTTGTTGTACCTAATCAACATGTTGTCTTCGTGAGTCGCAATTTGTATAGTACTCAGAATGAGTATACTATACAGCATACGATAATAAAGTACGGTTCTCGATAAAATTGGCAAATAGGTTTGAGATAAAAAAATTCGTGAAATGTTTATAAGATGATCAGCCGTTGTTTCGATTAGATTTATAGTAATTATTGTGTATTATTATCGATTGTGAACTATTGTATCACTCACGTTAGAACAATATTATTATTATACTAAGTATACCATTAAGTATCTATCAGTATACTGATGACATGTATTCGATAATGTCGTATCAGTTAGGAAAACGTTCATATCTGCAGTTGTTTGGTCAAATTTTAATATAATGACCTAGACACAATCCATTTTTGTTTTTCATATAAAAATATGATATTATAATAATATAATAATAATTACAATAGTTTAATATTTCATTACAATTATTAATTGTCAAATTTAAAAAGGTGGAAAGTAGGTAACCACTCTGCTGAACAGCAGGAGTCAAGTGTATATATCTCTCCGTTGAGTATCACTGTAATGGATGTGTTCAATTTTAATTCAATGATAATAGTCGCATACTCGCATAATATATGAAAAACGAATTCTGAGCGGAGACGGTCCGTCATCACTCATCGGTCTCTTATCTTATAAACATATTATTCATTATTATAGCAATTTATTTTCTATTAGTAATGGGTACAGTATACAATATGACAGTAATACCTATAAAATAAGTCGACAATTTTTGAAAATTTCTTTTTGATGTACAATGTACATGTACCTTTACCTATCAATTAATACAATATTATACATACCTATACGTAAAAGTTTGAAATTCCCACGAAAAAATGTTTTGGATTTATGTACAACTAAATACCTAAAAAATAAAAATCATTATTCATCGTTTAAATATCAAATTTGAACTCAAATAATGTTTTTGAAAAAATCAAGTTTACACATATTTTAGATTTTTTAGTCTGTATATATGAGTATGTCTATGAGAAACCTTCTATTAAATGTTGAAGCTTTAGCTATAAGAATTGAATACTTTATAAATTTATAACTACAAAATAATTTGATGATTATGATTTGACAAAATAATTTTGTCTAAATTTGAACTCAAAATTCTTATTAAAAAAATCGTGTCCTCTATGTGTCTCTAATATTTTTAATCGGTTATAATAAAACACTTATAAAAAACCCTATATTTTGTTTTCAAACTTTTTGACTGATTTTTTATTGATATTCATGGATAAAAATTAAACAAATCGAAAATTGAATATGTCTATTTATAGCTTAGAACTGTCAAAATAATTTTAAAATGCTTATATTACTATAATTTGGCAAAAATGTCAAATATTTACGGTTATCCGTTTCAAGTTATATAAAAATAAAATAAATACATTTCCATAGTTATTTCTTCTGGATAATTTTGAAAAATACTGGGAATTTTCAATTTTGATATCTCAATAGTGTACCAACAATTAGAGCCAATTTTCTGTCACAAACCACTCATAAAATTGAAGATTTAAGTATTTTTTCTACTATAAATTGAATACACATACAATCACAAAAAAAAATGAACACCTCATTGAAATTAATACATTCGAAATTGGTCCGATCAGAGTCTAAAATTACAACCATAATATAATTATGTTTAATCGTAACATATAAATTATGAATTATCTTCGTGTGAATGCGTTATTGTTTAACTTATTGTCTTACGTAAAAAATTGTTATTCCTATATAGCCTCAATTTTGTTCGTTATCAACAACATATATTATGTGAACCAATTTAACTATCAATGGTATGAACTAATTTCTTGTTGTTCAATTTGTACGACCCCACATTACGATCTTACTGATCATAAATGATTACTGAATGACCTAAATTCATATTATAAATGTAAGGTTAAAGTTTTCTAAAATTGCAGATTACCACCGTAAATACGCGTGTGATTTTAAAACGTGACCACTCATTAATTTGTATAGTATTATTATTATATGTTTTAGGTTTGATAATGCAATAATTAGTATTAAGTGTCATCGTTAATGAACATTAACAAATAAATCAATACTTAGTAAAACTGGTACTATATAGCCAAAAGTGGGCATTAACTTGTTAAAAAGTTATTTTTTTTTAACTTTTTAACTTATTTAGTTAAAATGTTTACTGTCATAACTTAACTTTTTATATTTAATTATCACTATCGCGCAGTTAAGTTAATTTTCTTTTCGTGTCTGCGGATTACGGAACCAACTAGACAATACTAATTCGATGAATCTTTTTCGACTTTGGTAATATTTTTCTTGTTATATTTATTAATAAACTACATTTTTACATAGTGGTAAACGTCTTGATAAATGTTTGTGTAAATCAAAATTAAAGGGCAGTTTATGACTTAAAAATATTTTAATTTGAAAAAATCAACTTTTTTTTTAATGAGTTAAGTTAAGTTTATTTTCTATCTCAACTTTAAACTCATCTTGTTAAATTGTTTTTGTTAACTTTTAACTTAACTAGAGGCAATTTAATTAAATTAACTTAACTTGCCACAGTTATTATTTTCATTAACTCTCCCAGAGCCCACCTTTGTATATAGTAAATTAGTAAATACGATTTTTCGAAAACTCCTGTAAAACAACTTTTTAAGACATTTTTCATTCGATTATTCGTTACAATAATTAAATAATGTTCCATCGCAACATAATTATAACATGAGTGATTACTAAATAACTAAATTCATTGAAGCTTTAAATATCTGTGCCTTATTCTGCTGCAGGGTAAACCACTCGGGTATCGCGATCAATAAAATAAAATTTTCATTTTAATCTAAGTAATTGATTTTTATAGACCAATTTTACCATAATTTATATACTTACGGTAAAAGCGATTCACGTTTGCATTCATTTTTAAATGCGTATAATATACATTTATAATAAATAGATCAACAATATCGTAGTATAGTGTTATGTAATGCGAAACTTGTAGTAGTTAATAATTAACGAGCGTTTTGTAAATAATTGTATACAATTTGCCATCAATCTCAAATCCCAACACTTATAGCGACGGTCTCGTGTCGTAGTGTTGTGGAATTTAATTATTGTCGGCTGTTGTATTCAATAATTATCGTCGGTCACAGTGTCACAGCGCGAATACGTATTTAGTACAACAGTATTTAATCATAATATTTACTTTTATTTGTCAACACTCATTAAATAATAAATTGTAATCATTTTTTTCTTTCCTACAAGATATCGAACAACATCCATACCAGTGAAAATAAAAAACACATTATCAATCGCATGACATTTCGCGATCGTTTGACCTTCGTTTTTACGATTTTTGATCAGATCACCTTATCCGTGTTACAATATAGGTACAATAATATTATGATCTATTAATTGATGCACGTGCCCAGCCGATATGTGTGACTCGAAGCGTTAATATGGGTAATTATTTAAGGACATTCTCCCCTCCAATGTGACATGTTTTCAAATATTTCATATTAAACTATAACGATATGTTTGTTTACTAAATAGTTTTAAATCCTCTCCTTCGTTCGGACTTATCTGGCTGTTCATCTGAAAACCCACATCATGGTCGTTAATCGTGAATTATATTATATATTTTTTTCAACATATAAGAGCTACGTCTGTTTGTTAGCGAATGACTTAAAAACTACTAGAACGTTTTCAATAAACATTATATCAATATATTCTTTGGGACTTGGAGCGTGTTTATATAGTGTATTTTTCAACTCCTATAGATAGCTGAAGAGTAGCTCACACAGTCACAAATTAATTATTTTGGCACACTCAAATGGAATATTTATTTTTTATTTTTTATAGGGTTGCCATCGGTTACCTATAAATAATAAATATATATATATATATATCTTTAAAAAACTTTGGCATGGGCAATTCCAGGTTGCCATTGGTTACAGATAATACAATATTTATCATTGTAAAGTTTTTTTATTCCTTCATATGATTTTTCAATATTTGACACACAACTAAACCATTTTAAACGACTTATCTGCTGAATACTTTATAAAGTATTCGAATACTATTAGAATACTTTTTTATTTAAACAAATTAACATTTATTAATTAATAATTAAAAATACATCGTAATCATAAGTTATTTATAAATTTTGATCACATATGATACGTACGGGATAGAACACATTGGTGTTTATAAAAATAATCATATCATGGGCCTATATTTCGTTCACATGCCATCAGTTACGCTGTACTTTTTTACATTTTATGGTATTTTGAACACAAATGTATACCTGGTATATACTCGTAAAAATTGATCAACCCTAAAGCGAGCCTCAAAAGGGTGGAAGTTGAAAGAAGGGTGGTTTTTCGATTTTTGCAATTTTGGCATATAATATTTAAGATAGCCAAAAAAGTACTTTATTATTATATTTTTAAATTGAATATGCTATAAAAATGTTACTTGTACTTTTTCTATTTAACTATTTATTCCAATACAAAATAAAAAAAACTCGTATTTAGTATATTTTACATGATTTGTTCGTACATTACCATATTTTTTATTATTATTTATTATTTTTTATTACCTATTACAGCAGCTTTTTTTTTTTAAATACAGTTATACAAGTTAGACTGCTTGATAAAATCGATTAAGTCTAGATTATGTTCATGATTGGGTCCAAGTGCGGTGTCAAGGTCGTGTGATATCCTGCTGTAATCAATCCGGTCTTGATTGTATTTTAAACAGTTATCTGCCATTATGTTTTTAACGGAAATATCGTTTCAGGTTTGGAATAATCCTATCTGCCCAATCACTGGCCATCAGGAAACATGAGTGAATCTGTTGTGACCAATACGAATTCTGTTAAGGACAGTATATATATGTTAGATACTATCATCTTCGGGATTTAAACAAGGGTTTTACCATCGATTAGTATCATATTTTGATCTCGTTTAATTTGTTCATTCCAATGTAAAATGGTTACTATATTAATTATTATACAATGTAAAAATCATAATCGAAGACTAATCAATTTGATTTAGGCAGCATGGATATAAATACATAATAATTTTATAATACTAGGTAGGTATAATAAAATAATGGAATGATATAGCAAGCTGCACCACCGAAACGCTACCTTTTCATAATAAATTACAATTTCCTTGACATTCATAATAATATAATCGTCCTGCTACCTATGTTATTCCAATATTTTTTAATTGCATGGTTGCATTTCATATATGGGCAGTATAACATAAATACACCTATAATTTATATTTAGTAAATATAGAAACTCCGTAAACCCGAAGGCACAAGCTATTAGCTTTGTTGGTACACGTATCAGCTCTTATTATTATAATTTAATATAATTTAACAATATGATATCAAACTATGCTGAAATAAATAAATAAATATATCATCAGAAGTATTTTGTAAAAGTTTAATAAATAAAACAAAATAATATGTTTATTTATGACTAAGATATAATAATTATTTTATAGGTGATTTCCGTAATTTATTCTAACTACCTCCATATTATATTATTAATTATTTTTGAATGAGGCAATGAATAAAAAAAAATAATTTTCTCATTTATTATATTTATGACATGTGTCCTTTCTCACAAAAACAAAGATTTTTACTCGTGTGCTATAAGATACAAGTCAATATAATATATGCATTGATTAAAATATATAATATAATATAGGAATATTAATTAGGCGGTTAATCTATAATAATCATAGGTATGTGAAAAAAGGCAAAGACATACAATTATTTATTTGAACGTGATAACAGTTGTTTAAAATATTAACACTGCATATATTATTAAAAATCTATTTAAATATCAATTGTATTTAAATTTAAAAAGCGGGTAAGTGGATGTCGCTCTGCTGTACAGTAGGTTATAAGTTGGTCAATGTATTATGGATTGTATTAAACTTGAATTCAATGATATAATATCATTGTATAAGAAAAACGATTCTGAGTGGAGACGGTTTACCAGTCTGTATTTCTTATATTTTTATTGTTTATTTTATCCTTTATGTAAATGAATATTATAATTTGCTATTCGTTGCTACGGTCATTATAAAATCGAATATTTGCCACGCAAAAAGCGTACAGATGGCCACAAATTAAATCACAAACGCTGTGGCGTGTCTTACAACGATCGAAAACGTATTAGATGTAACGTCGATGGTGCTAAATAATATTCTCAATTGAAATACATTTAAGGACCGTATAAATTATTGGCTTGTCGAGAGGATACATTAATTGGACGTCATAACTGCGTATCGATGTGTATTGAATGATATAATATCAAAACACAATCATTATGCTGTTCTGGTTTCAAACTGCATGTGCACACATCGCACGTTATTATAATATTTGATATTATATTATATTACATATTATATAGGTAATTTAAAACTAGGTCAAATCATTGTTCGGTAAATATAATTATTGTTTTATTAGATTTGTAATATCATAATATTATAAGATAACCGATATAGCGACGTAACATTTTCCACGCCACATCAACAGCGGCATTAATATACACATTTATGTACCTATTGCAGCTTCGACAAAACATTATTACTGTCTACGCGTTGCATTGTTTTAAGTGTGAAAAGTTAAGTACTATTATATACATGACCACAGTTTTCCCGGAAATTGTCAGCTTAAGGGTGTTGGATGCGGCGATTTGCTGTCTTTGTCTTACACACGTGGAACATAGGAATAACGACCTAAGCGACCGACAGACATTTATTAAGGAATATTTCTAGTAGTTCGATTTAAAATATGTAAAGATTTTTAAATTGATACACAAGTTTACTTTGCATCCGTCGAAGCATATGTTTAATATTTTTTAAATATATTTAATATTAAAAATTGGCAAATTTATAAAATTTAAAATATTTATTCTCATAAAAATATTACTACAATTGAGAAAGTACTTCGATCGATGCAAAGTAAACTCGTATACCAATTCAAACATATTTTAAAATTTCAAAATATATTAGATGACGGTATTGTTATTTATTTCGTTTTGATTCAACTTTAAATCAAAAAACCAATAAATTGTCTACGCATTACATTATTTGAAGTGTGAAAAGTCAAGTACTATTATAGGTATATACCTACACGACCACTGTTTTCCCGGAAATGGTGAACTTTGTTTTTTTTAAATATTAAACGATGCTATTGTTGGTGCTGCAGCAAATTTGACTGTTTGGCAAAATATGCATTTTTCAGACCGTCTACCGGAAAACTAACAACTGTCACCCAATATCACAATATTGTATATTATAGTAAAATTATAATAATACTTCAAGGGTAAATAATATGTTTCATTATCGGCAGCCTGTACGATATCTAACCGTGACGTTCCGTGTAGCATTTCGAAAACAGGATTTAAAAATAATTTAAAATCTATGAATTGAAGATAAAATATAACTGTTTGCAGAAAAAATGTAAACATAATTAAATTATCATTGTAAAAAAAATGTTTATAGTTTCAAGAAATGCCTGAACACATGACAGGACAATTTTCCAACCAAACAGTCTTGAAAGAAATACTGATCGTGTATAGTTTACACGCAACGTCGTGGATTAATAACAATAATATAATACATTTTACAATAATATGGAAACACGAGCGAATTTCCTGCTCTGTCGGCGGCGTTCGTGATGGAATTCGTTGACAAACGTTCTGAAATAATGTAAAAAAAATATTAATTAGTGGGAGCATGATACGATAATAATTATATTATTATATTCATGGCTGTGAATTTGATCCATTAAAAACCAGGGCTTAGCACCCGAATCATTTATTCCGGTTTAGGCTGGATGTTAATGCTGGACGTTTGAACACCGGTACCTAAAAAAAATTTAAACAAAAGTTCGGTGTTAGAAAAGCACAATGCACTAAAAATGTAATAAAATTGTTTTTCCATAGTATAATTATTGACATTTTAGTTTTAATATTAACAATGTGAATATTACATTAGATTTTTATTATTAACAACGCCTAAAAAAAAAAAAAATAAATAAATCTACTAAATTAAAGTAGTACAATAGTTTCATAGAAGCTACCTATAAACGTCATATTTTAAACAAAAACATAAATATTAAGATAAAAAGTATTGATACGAAGATATTGTGGTGGAAGCTTTCGTTTATATGCCAGTAAAATATGCAAAAGAAAATGCAAAAAAATTCACAGCCACGATTATATTATTATTAATTATGTTAATTCAACCGCAAAAAAATAATTATGGAAATATATTTTATCGTTCGCATTGTATGTATTGCACATTTGGGTTGACAACAGGAAGGTCAATACTAATAATTTAGCCGTGTTAAATTCTAAAACTATCGTAATCGCACTCAGTTAATAATTTAAATTTGTGCGCGTATATTAAATATTGTAACGTTACGTAATTATGTGAATTTTACACAATAATGATTATGCGTTAAACAACAGTTATAAGTGACAGTTGTCATATTATTATAGCCTTCGAGTGAGGTATTGATTATAAACAATATGATGATATTAATGATTATATTATGTTTGTATAGTGATTGAAGTGTCGTGATTAAACTATTATTTGAACAACATTATCGGTATTCAAATCGATTTTAGCGACAGTTGGCGACTATGAGATGTTCCGTTTTTAATGTTAATCAGAAATGAAAAACGAATTTAAAAGACGTTATTAAGCGAACACAAAAATTAAACCGAAAATGAAATTCAACATTATTCAAATATTATTAATAATAATTAATTTTAACTTTTAAGTACCTTTACCCAAGGTTGGGCATTAACGATTGAAAAACTAAAATTAAGTTAAAACGTTAAGTTAATTAACTCGCTACTTAACTACGGAAAAAAAATACGAGTAACTTTTAACTTAACTTAATTATTTTAAAATAAATTACCTAACTTAACAAGTTAAAAAAAATAGTTAACTTTCCCAGCCTTGCCTATACCTATAAATTGCGCGTTTACTATTATAAGAATTTAAAAAAAAAAAACAAAATAATCAAAACGTTATTTGGAAACGATATAGAAAAATAACGTTTTTAAAATCGTTAACCAAAAACGTCAACATAAATGACATAGCACGCTACTCGATATTTTTCCTCTAAATTGAAAATCTAGGAATCATAAATATGTTTTTGTTACTAAAAGTAACCATGATAACGAAAACCTTACAAAAAATCGTTCAGAAACACAAAAACGTGTATTTAGTCCAAAAACATAATATTTATATTAAAAATAAAAAACTTTTTCCCACCATTATTGGTTTAACCGTATAACAATCCGTTTCTGCCGTTCGCGGATAAAAAATCCCCATCGTATTGCTTTACTATTAATATATTATAGTTCTCTCAGTCCCGCCCAGAATTATAATAAAACACGTCGTACTATATAATATATGATTGATATAGACTCTAAATATTACAGAGAGGAAAAATGTAGGTCAATTGAGTTGTACGATCTAAAGATAATAATGTGCTGAAACAAATCTCATACATAGGTACTGCACAATAACAATATTAAATGGTAGGTATAAGCTTCATTTATGATACAGTAATATTATGTTGTACACTATGTATGAGGCCAAAGATCAAACGATCATAATTCATAATAATATAATATCACGATCAAAGTGATATATATTTTTTTAAATAAACGCACAAGAGTTCCTGATGAAAATACAATTTTAAATACTTGTATCGGTCGTTGGCTATTAGTATAAGCAGCACTGTTTTGTATAAAAATGTTATTGACTTTTGATAAGAGTGAAGACTGATAGTATCCTGTTTACTTAACCACCGAGAGTTTATTACGAATTTAATATTGAAATAAAACATACTTTTACGATATTCAGCCAAAATGTTGTATTATATTTTGTTTGTTCTTCATTCTGTATATGTAGGTAATGAATTTACTTTTTTATGAATGAAATGTACAAACAACGTACGCCACCGGGTCTTAGTGCCAGGATTGGACTATAATTAGACCCATATATGAACGATAATAATTACCATACTCAAAAGGTTCACCGATATTGTTCACAATGTACAAACACACGTGTAATGCCCGCGATAAAAATGTTTACAAAAATATAACAATTTAAAGATGTTATAGTATTAAAATAACATGTATTGTTTTAGTTTATTTGGACGATTGTTTTTACTTTATAGTATTGTTTTGAACGTGGACGTAGACCCGTCATCTGTAATATTATACGTATTAATATATTTATAAATATTACAATATAATGTATGATGGGTAGGTATACAAATTATTATTTGTATTAGCTCATGTAAAATGTTTTACACACTTGTAAATATAAATAATATTAACCATAAACAAAATAGTAAAAATAATTCAACTGAAATAAGTATTTACAAAAATAAAATAATTTATTATATTATAATTTTGCAGGATCGTTACATTACCATAGTACACCTTTTGTCGTTTTCCCGTATTCGCCTGTTGTAGTGTTCTAGGATTATTCAGCATAACAGCAGAATTAATACAATACCTAATTAATGTCTAATACTCCAACGCATGTAAAATCACGGAAAATAATCGAACGGACCGTAGAGTTAAAGAATATAAATGTATGGAACATAACATCACGGACAGTCACATTACGGAAAGTGACAAACCGCGTATTTTTAACAACCGTCAAATTACCATATTAGGACAAGTTTAAGACCATTCTAATAAAATCGTGACATTGCGTAAGAACTTTTATATCAATTCTATTTATTTTTTTTGAACAAAATATTATATGATATTTAATTGAATTTAAAAAAAAAAAAAATCATAACCTACTAGGTACTCGATACTTTTATTCTACAAAGAAAATCTATGAATCATAAAACATATGCTTTTGTAGCGATGACAACGAAACCTTATGAAAAATCGGTCAATAACAAAAGACGTGTATCAAGTAAAAAAAAAAATAAAAACAATTTTCACACAAATACGCTTTGTGCGTTTTCTCCAATTAATCATGAATACCGACAGTTTTTGTTTAACATAATAATATTATAACAGTGGAAAACTATACCAATAATTATACCTCTAAATAGTTATGGTGAACTTATTTACTCCATGATGGTTTGAGTCAAATATATGACCGGACTTAAAAAAATATTGAGAATAATTCTTAATACCACCAAGATCAAATATGCGACTATCATCGAGTAAATAATTTTCACCATAACTATATAGTTGTATAATTATTGGTATAGTTTTCACTGATTTGTGAATATGGTAAACAAAAGAGGAAGATGGTGTTTACCTCTTTTTTTCGGCACATTTGTTCGACTCTTTTCCGTTGAAATTCGCGATTGAATGCATCATGCGTGGGCTTCCAACATGAGTAGCTGAGAGAATGGTCAAAGAACAATGTTTGCCGCGTCTCCTTCAGTAGCGACGGCGTCACGCAAGTGGATGTACTCGTCTGATCGTAACTTCGACTTATTGAAACGAATGAGATTGAGACGCACCATAAATATTCAAATTAAAAAAAAACAATAATAAATAAATATTATCCTCAACTCCTATAGCAAGCATTAGTAAACAAAAATTTCTATCGTAAATCTCAAAATTCCTGTTTGAGCACCTACCGGGGTTGATAAATTCCCTTTTTAAATTAGCCTATGACACTCACAAAGAATGTGGATTTCTGTTGCTATTGGTTAATTAATTTTTGAAATTGGGGCAGTAGTTCCAGAGATTACCCTCGACAACGGTAACTAACAACTCCTCTTTATATAATAGTATAGATTTAATTGAATTATTAAAATAAAAAAAAACATAACCAACTAATCAATATTTTTCTTTTTTTTATCGGTCAATAACAAAAAAAAAGTGTATCTAGCCAAAAAAAATAAAAAATATTTTCACACAAATACACTTTGTGAGTTTTCTTCAAGTAATTATGAATACCGAAGTTTTTGTTTAACATAATAATAATATTATAATATTGTGTTACGCGGCATAACGTATAGGCAATTTAGGTACATCACTGCAAACTACTGTAGTTTGTAGGAGGGCTTAAATCAAAAATAATAATACCGTTTACCGTTATATGGATATAAAACGATATGATCGAATGACTGTTTAACGTTATATAGACTTTAAACGTTATTAAATTTATACGTTTAAACGTTATTCAACTTAAGCGTTTAAACGTTATGAAGCGTTTAGCGTTATCTGATGGATAAAGTTTGTTTCCCACACAAAACAGAGTGATTAAAAAATATAATATTACAAAAATAACCATAATATATAATTTACTGATAATTATAATTTTATAAATATACTAGCTCTAAGTGTAACTCGGGGCCCGTTGGACTCGCTGAGAGTGGGTACCGATTTCGAAGACAATGTCGTTGGAATTATAAAAGTCATGATAGTAAAGTTGTAAGACGAAAATTTAGGATTTGTGATAAAAATTAGTGATATGGATTTGTGATAAGGCTTGGCGTTTTGACAGCAATGTTTAAAAGTTAGAGCGTCTAGCAATCCGTCATAAGCGTTGTAAATGGATAGGCTGGATACGGTCTCCTGTGTTATTAAAAAGTGAAGAGTCGATAGGAGTATTCGATTGTCTAGCTATCAGCTGCCAGTGTGCCTCGATCCCGAGCGTTGTGGAAGCCACCTCCGAATTTTGGTGCAAGTAAAGTGTGATAAGGATAAGAGATAAAGTTTGGCGGAAATGTTTAAAATTGAAGAGTCTAGATATCCGTCACTCACGATCTAAATTGATGGACTGAAAATGTCTTACGTTTGTCCTCTGCTTTTGGTTGTTAAAAAGTGTAGAGTCGATAGCTGTATTTGATTGTCTAGCTATCAGTCATCAAATCACACAGGTAGGCAATCCGACTGCGTCGGATCGCAGACGATGGGCGAATCCTATAATATCAGGTAGGCAATCCACTTGCGGTGGATTGCGGACCCCGTTACGTGCGTACGTATAAGGAAATAAAGTTTCTAGTCAATAATACATATTATAATGATAAAATCCTCGCGAAAACACGAAAAGTGATAACGGTAGGAGGGAGATGAGGGAGCGACGTCGCGAATATAGTCGTGGTGGTCAAGTGAAAATCGTTTCACCGGAAATTCGAAAAGAAATTAAGTCATATAGCTGCCGCATTTTTTAGTGTCTAGGGATTCAGTCACTCGGCTGAATTAATTGAAGTAATTAAACTTGGTAGTATAATATTACCTGTATATGTTTTAAGAAATTGAAATGTATTGTATTTATTGTAGTGTTTTTAATGTTTACTTACTTATTGTCATAAACAATTGACACACCAAGCTCCTACTAAAACTCTTAGCTTTTAATTAAATGTATTGCTATACGCATGAAAAATGAAATGATGTGCATTCTCATAACAGTTTAATGTACTTATTACATATTATATCATATATATAATAATCATATATAATAAATATAAAATTTGCTCAGGTGCGTTAATTTATTAGCAATAATAATATATAGAATTATATTATAGTAGAATAGCATAGTAATAATATAACATTGATACAATTTAGTGAGCATAACTCTTTAGAAGACAGGTTTAAAACATTCGATATAATAAAAATAATTATTAAGTAGTAGTAATACAAAGAAAAAATGAAAACATTTTTGAATCTCGAGCACTCAAACCGTTTCTGAATACCGTTTTTTGTACGAACCGTATACGTAGGTACGCACTTTTTTATATATAACACACAATAATAACGGGAATACGAATAACTCAAGAAAAGTCATATAATATATATTATGTATATTATATAAATATTCGAATATTCACGTCAATACGTATTCGCGCGAAAACACGAAAAGCGATAACGGAACGCGAGGGAGATGAGAAATAAAATAGCAAACGTGAGAAAAAGCGCGGAAAGTATAAGTCGTCATGGAAGAAACGCAAAACGCCGGCAGCGCCCCCAGCGGATCTTATACCGTTATTAGCGTTTTATTATATAAGAGAAGAAGAAGAAGATTTTTTTTTCAGGCAATTATATGTTTCAATCGTTTATCGTTTCTGTTTCGTTATCCGTTATCGATTTCAATCGTTTTTTGATATGTTTAACATTATACTCATAACGTTATAAAAACGTTTTGAAACCCTGGTTTGTAGTACTGTATTATAAAACAAGTTTAAAATCATTGACAGGTAATTTTCAAGATTATTATTTTTAGGCCTATCTCTTGAAGTCTTAGCAACTACCGATTATAAATCAAATGTTATAAATTAGTCAAATTTCAAATGAAAATATCGAGTGAGCAATTAAATGACGTAATGTTCAATATGCAAAGTGAACGATACCTTGCTCAAAAATTATAAGCCTTTAAAAATAGGATAGGTGTAATGAATTTTTTTTCTTTATTTAATTTAATCTTTATTTCTGAATTTATTAGTACAAATGAAAACTTTTAAAATAGGCAAGTTTTACAAAAAAAAACTGAAATGAAATTACATGGGTATCGTGTTAATGAAATTACCCATAAATAAGTCACTCTGTTGAAAAATAGGTGTTCATTATTATTAATAAACGATTTTGAACGAAATTAGCTTCAAATTTGTCTGAATATTTTGAAAATCATATTGTATATGGTAAAACAACTATTCAACTAATAATTCATCATTATCTTTCAAGTTGCATAGATCTATATATTTTAAGAACAAAAAATCGTTACTTTAAGTGTAAATATTCAATATTGTCAACATTTGAACTTCAGTCACTCATAAAAACTGTATGTATCATTATTCTAATTTTGTTTACAGGTAATACAGTATAAGAAATTTTGTAATACATTGTCAATTGTAAGGTATCAAAGTAAAAAATTCTATGAGTTTCTAAACACAAAATTATTTACATATTTTTGTGATTTTGACGTACTTTTATAAAGTTTTAAGTAAGTTGTTTATGCGTTTATAAAAAAAAATTGTGTCTAAGTATTTTTAATTGCTGCAACAACAACCTAACATGAAAAAACAAAAACAAAAAAATATTTTACATACCCAATAAGAAAAAAATTTAAAAAGATCAAAATTTTCAAATGTTAACAATAATAGGCAATAGTGCAAAAAAGTTAAATTATTTCGAAATATATATTATTATCATATCTTATAAATGCTACTAAAAAGGCGTTGAAAATGCAATTCTAAAGTAGTTATTCATTGTTGAATTACAAAAAAAATTTGTTTTTAATTCTTTTTTTCCCTTAATTAGTATATAGGTATAACGATTACGTATAGTAGAAAATGTACTTACTTGATCCAATGTTTTGTTATCAGAAACCGTACCAAACCTATGTTCAGAATATAAGAATTTTTACCTATAATAATATTATATACCTACTCGATGATATAATATTGTGTTACGCGGCATAACGTATAGGCAATTTAGTTACTCTATAGTAAATCTTATTAAATAATATGTAGGTACATCCTAAATTGTATAAATATAAAATAATATATAAATGCAGTGGCGGTGTGGATGATAATTTCAGAGGAAATTGAATCTGAGGTTTTTCTTAAATAAATATTATATACTCAATAGGAAGTCAATATAATGAACTGAAATATAATTAGCTATATTATATTAATACATTATTATGCATTAATACTCACGATATTTGTAGCTTGCCTCTGCAAAAATGTTCGCCACGCCACTGTATAAATGTATGATTATGATAATAGTATAATATACCTACCGATAGTTACCACATAACAGAGGTATTCTCGTCGCAAGTGATGACTCTTGTGGTACGAGAGACCACAGTCGTCCAGTATGATTATTTCTGCAGATGTTATTGTAATAACACTATTATAGTAATAGTACTAATAATCATAATAATAATGCAACCTAACGATTTAATTTCGTGTCAGTGGCTGCCATAATTATGTAAATATTATTTTATGTAATGTGTATAAACCAACTATATAATATTATATATTATTACATTCGTGTAAATTATTAAGCTAAAAATTTATCGAGTTTTCGATAAGATGAAGTTAAATCGCAACAACATGCCAATTAAACTAAATAATTATCTTTGTTCAAACAAAATAACAACATCTTCTCAAAAACAACAAAATCAACACAGAAATCAATAAGTATTCTTGACTATATATTTGGAATAGTGACAAGGGGGAAGAAAATGATCTAACAAAATAATTTCAAAACTATTAAGCAGACCTACAGTATCTGACAGTAGGTAAATTTATTAAAAAGTATAATATGGCAATTCCGACCACACTAGAGAGCACTGAACGTGGTTTTTCAACTGCTGCAAACATGGTCAGGCGAAAAAAAGTTTCCTTATCACATGATAATGTAAGTTAAGTCGCATTTTTGCATAAAAATAAACGTTAAATAAAATTATTCGTTTATTATTATTTCCGTACTTATTTATCGTTAATTTCATTTTTATTAAATATTAATATTGTTACTATTTCTGCACTAATAAATAATAATGTTTTGTTAAATTAATACCCCACGTGGTGAGTACGTAAGTGTACACTTTAACTTACTCTAAAGTATCAAAGTTATACAATCAATTAATATAAAGTCCTAACCAAACCTAATTGTACTAAAATACAATTAATAAAAAATAAATAAATATTTGTGTGCATACCTATATAACGAAAAATAAATAGTTTTAATAAAATTAGTTTTAATATAAGTTTTAGTAATAATATTTATATTATTATAATTTATTATTATTAATTGAATTGTTTTTTTTTTTTTTACTTAATTTTTGGAAAACAAAGAGTAACTCCTCCTATAGGTGTTTTATGAATAACGCTAAATGATACTCAAATATTAAAATATTATAATTATTGCCAACTTAATTTTAAATTGGTCTAAACTAATCTGGGCGAGACAGGAATCATATAGAAACAAAATTTGGGCGAAACGGGGAGGGTCGTTGTGGGTGAAATGGGTTATGCCCTGCCAAGGAGTCAAGTTAATCGCAGTAGGTGAGTTGATTCCCGAGATCTACTTTATGTGTTAGTTGATTCCCGGGTCATTATTAGGTATGTACGAGTGGATTCCCGAGTCTATGTCAAAGTATACTGGTAATCACATTACCAGATACCAATGTTTAAAAACAATCTGATATACATTTTTAACCAAATTACTAAATTTTTTTTATAAGAATTTTTTACCTGATTACTACATTTTTTAATAATATTTTTGTACCTACTACATTTTTTTACTATTAATTTTTTAACAAAAAATAGAATGATTTTCAAAATATGAAAAAAATAAAAATAACAATATTTTTGAGAAACTTGTCAGCTAACATCCTCGAGGTGTTTCTTGAATTAGGCTATAGGCTGAATATTTGACTAAATATTGAAAATAATATATAATGACCAGGGAATCAACTCATACATACCTCTTAATGACTCAACGGTATCAGTGCAGGTAAACAGGTACACAGGAATCAACTCGTACGCAGCCAAATTAATACCCGACGACAAGCCTGGGCAATGTAATGATGATTTTTAGTTTAGTTATGTTAAGTTGATAGAAAATATTTTGAAAAGCTTATAGTTAATAGCTGTCCTAAAAAATAATTTAACCTATATATAGTTTGTTATTTTTTAAGTTTCTTACATTAATATTTTTTGAATAATAAAAAAATCTCGAAGAAAAATCATTACTTTAAGTGTAAATATATTCAATATAAATTACAAAACATTTTAACTTGAATCACTCATAAAAATTGAATATGTCATTTTTCCAATTTTATTTTGTATGTACACTGAATACAGTTTACGAGAAATTTTATATTCAATTTTAAATTTTAAGGTGTTAATTAATAAGGTGTTTATAGAGATTTGAAATTTCAGACTTTTTTCTATAAAGTCAATAATCTAGTTTTTGATTAAAATGCATAAACATAATATAGTTGTAATATGTTTAAAACACAATAATTTAATCATTGAGTATACAATATTAAATCATATTAATCCATACCTACTGGATGATATAATATTGTGATAGGTGGCATAACGTATAATCAATGAAGGCACACCATTGTAAATCTTACTACAATATATTATGTAGGTATAATAGCCATAATTGTATGAATAGATATAATATAATATATAAATATACGATTATGATAATATATACCTACCGGTAGATACCACATACCAGAGGTATTCATGTCGCCAGTGATGACTCTTGGGATACGAGAAGCCACAGTCGTCCGGGATGATCTGCTACTGTTGTAATCACATAATTTTATTTAACCTGACGATTTAAATTCGCGTCGGTGGTTGCGTTAATAACAGTGCATTATTATTGAAATCAGCTGTCGAAGCCTTAACCACAGTAAATAAAAAAAAAAACCCCTTTAATAATAATAATAATAATAAAAATACGTCCAAACGATTTAAATTCATTGCGGTGGCTACCATAATAATATATATTATATTACTATTATAGTTTATATTATAGATACTATATAATATTATATATTATATTCAAGTTAATTATTAAACTACACATTTATCGTGTATTCAATAAGATAAAGTTAAATCGTTACCACGTACTAATTAATCAAAATAATTATCTTTATTCAAACGAAATAACTACAGCTCCTCAAGAACAACAACAACAAATATTTAGGTAGGTAGTAGGTACATAGCATAATATATTGTGTTAGTCAATTTAATATAATACATACATTTATTGTTTAACATACTTGTACAATCATAGTTAGTTATAGATACATTTTTGTGATGACATATTTCAGTATTTTTTTTGTAGATACAAGGTTTTTTTTTATCATATTAGAATCTAGTAGTAGTTAAAATTTATATTAAATTGATAATGAGTAGGGCCATGAAAGAATCAAAATCCTTGAAAAATGCTTTAGAAAAAGAATTTAAAATCCATAAACGTCAATCAATTTGTATTTAAAAAAAAACATTTTAAATTATTTGTATTGGCTTACAAATGTATGTATATGTAAGATGAAAATTAAAAAAATATCAAAAAATTAAAAAACTACCTGTAAAAGCTCAAAGATACATTGTAAATCAAAAATTCGTTGGTGATAAGAATAAGCTTTCGCTGTGTTTTAGAATTAGCTAATAAAAATGAATTTTCCTACAAATTCAATACCCAGTAACTTATAATTGTTAGTTATTCGATTATTTCATAGTATTTAAGGATTTGAAAGAAAATCGTGCAACATTTGTGCAGCACTTCCGGTGCGGCAATGAGGAAACCACAGTCCTTCCATTGAATGATATTGGATACACGAACAGTGGTCGATTTTACCGCAGAGTTTATTACAATGGGTATCACAATTATATTTCGTTTCGAATGGGCTTTCGAAATATTGAACACTGAGATGGATAGTTAGCATGATGATTAAAAACCCGTACAATAATTTCATGATGGTAGACGAAGACTTGGTCGTTGACTGTGAAGGGTCCACGTGGTCCGGTTGCAGTGTGTAGTGTGGTGATCCGTTTGGATGAAACAACACTCGATTTTTGTAAACGAAAAATGTGGTATTACGGAGTAAACTTAGTTGTAACTCTAAAAACGACAACGATCGTATGACGGTACAAGAACTGTGGAAACGTTAACGGATCAGAACGTACAGTCAGAGATCGGCCTTTGCCGACGTCAACCGAACCGAACCACTGTCCCACCAAGCACCGTAATTGAGCGTGGTGGGAGATACGCGCCCATGTCGTGTTATCGCTTGTGCTCCGAAGCAGTGATTATACAATACACATATTGTCAAGTCCAAAATATCATATTTTACGTATACCAAACGAATTGATGGCTCAATTCATCTCTCGTATGATATAGTAATAATGTGAAACACGTATATTATATTACAATGCCAAAGACAACGTACAATTAAAAATGTAAAAATGTCAATATAATATGAAATTGGCCCAAGCAGAATATATTATAGTTCAAAGTATTAATACGATTCAAAAGTAAAAACCATTTTTTTTTTGTTTTTATCAGCTTCCAACAAATAAGTTCCTAAATATGTTTAAAGCAGTATGGTTGTGACTTGCGAATAGACATTCATATGATATTTTTCATAAAATCGTGAGGAATACTGTATTTCGACCAACCGTCAATAAATATATAACACAAAATAAATAAGTGTTACTATGTAATAATTATTGCATATTAATATAATATAATACTCGTGATAGTACGGGTGACTTACAAATACGGCCAACACAATACACTTAATTATAAGAACAGTAATTAAAAATCGTTTAAATATAATGAATAGTGTCGAATATATATTAAAAATTATTATGCAGATAAATGTTACGCAATACTCTGAGCTTTAAAATGTTCTTAATATATTCTATTCGTTTGTGCTTCGATGTGGCGAGGTAATGTTCAGTAAATTGACATTATCATATCACAAAATAATACATATTTGAACGTTTTTATAATCGTTTAATGTATCGTATGAGGCTGTATGAGTGGCTTTATATTATCGTCACAGATTTCCCAACGCAAAACGACATATACAACCTACCTATATAAATATAAACCAATAGAGTTACCGATAGACCTGATATTATACCTATACTATTATCTTAGGCATATGTTTTGTGTGTAGGTACTGTGTTAAAAAAATTTAAGACCCGCTGATCGTGGCAACAATATCCTATATTCTAAGTTGGATCGAATCACACACATTGAGCATAATATAATCTTATCAACATCGGTAGAGTAGTTTTGGAGTGCATTGACCCACGCGAACTTCGTTATCCGGTGAAAAATCCAACTTTTAAATGTTTCAAACTTTGTTCAATTCGTTATTTAATATTCTATGTATTCGAGTTCGACATTTCAAAAAAACATAGAAAAAAAAAAAAGATTTAATTTAGTAATATTAGCTGTTTGTGTCTTTATGCTATAAAAAAATCGAAAAATAAGCGTGCACTAATATAATGTAAAGAATTTTCCAGGTTTGATAACTGGATTTAAAAAATAATATAAAATTTTTTGAACGTAAAATATAATTGTTGGCAGATAAAATGTAAATATAATTAAATTATTATTGTAAAAAAAGGTTTATAATTTCGATAAATTTCTGAACACATGCAAACGACAATTTTCCAACCAAACAGTCTTGAAACAAATATTGCTGGATATTAATTAATATAATACATTTTACAATAAAATAGAAACACGAGAGACGAGCAAATTTCCTGATCAGTCGGCGGCGTTCGTGATAAAATGTGCTAACAAACTTTCTGAAATAATGTAAAAAATGTATTATAATAAATTATTAGTGTTATCATGATATGATATACTATATTCAGGGCTGTGAATTGAATGCAATAAAAACCAGGGCTTAACTCATGAATAATTTATTAGGGTTTCGGGTTTTGGTTGCTGGACGTATTCGGGTGTTCAAACGCTGGTATAAAAAAAATTAATAAACGTTTGGATGTTTGAAATGCACAATGCACTAAAATTAAATTAAAACTGTTTATAATATAGTATATCTATTAACATTTTAATATTAATTTTAGGTTTTAGTATTAAAAATAAGAATCTTTGACTTGGCCAAATAATTGTTATTAACAACACCTACAAAAATAAAAGATAAATTTACTAAATAAAAGTAGAATAGTGAAAATGTCATATTTTAAACAAAAACATAAATATTCAGATGAAAAGTTTCCCAGCCTTATATTATTAATTATGTTAATTCAACCGCAAAAGAATAATTATAAAAATATATTCTATCGTTCGTATTGTGTGGGTTGGATAATGCCACGTTAGTGTTGACCACGACATTTAGTTAAAACCATCGTATAATCACATACGGCTAATAATTGAAATTGTGTAATTTTGTAATTAAAAAATATTGTATTGTTACGTAATTGCGTACATTTTGATTATAATAATTATTCGTTAAACAACAGTTATAAGTGACAGTTGTCTTATTATTATAGCCTTCAAGTTCTGTATTAATTTTAAAATAATAATATGATAATATTTTATTATATTTTAATGTATGTATAGTGAATAGTGATTGAATTGTCACGATTAAAATATTATTTGAACAACATTATTGTTATTCTAATCGATTTTAGAGACAGTTGGTGATGATGAGATGTTTCATTTTTAGTTTTAACCAGGAAGAAATACGAATTTAAAAAACGTTATCAAACAAAAACAAAAAAATTAAACAAAAATTAAATTTAACATTACAAGGATAACAAAAATATTATATCAAAAACGAAAATAATATAAAAACTAAATCGAAAAGAAAAACGAAAATAAATTATTTCATGATAAAAAAAAAATAATAATAACTCTGTTATCGAAAAATTATTAATAATCGTTTGGTAAAGGCCAATGCGTATAAGAGCAATTTTTTATTTTTGGTTATATTTTACATAATTATATGGCAATTTTCTATGCTCAGGATTAACATTTTCTTTACTCAATAACTTTACTACCCAGTGATTCACTAATAACGCACTTTTAAAATTTAAAACTTAAAGACATTTTATAATTAATATACTGAATATACAGTAAAACCTCGTAAATCCGAGCCCCATTAGTTCGGACGTCGCGTAATCCGTATAGCTGTTTAATAACACGTAAACGCGTAGCTTGAGCCCCAGACTAAAATAAAAATCAATTGAAATTCAACGAACATCCCATATATGCACGTGATTGCGATTATTTCTACAAAATACCAATAATAAATTGTAATTCACGTTATCCAATTGTTATAATTACACAATACAGATATTCTTAAATCAATAATACACACACGTATTTTGGAATAATTAGTTTTAACTTTTCAACTACCTAAAATAAAGTTGAAGTACCTTTCTAGGTACTTTTATATTACGCCTTTATTATTATAAAACAATATTCCTGAATATTATAGAAAAATAACTTTTTTTAAATCGTTAACCAAGAACGTAAGCATAAATTTAAAAAAAAAAAAGACGCAAAAGGTACGGTACTCGATATTTTTCATCTACACTGAAAATGTATAGGAATTATAAATACGTTTTCGTTAATAAGTAACCCACTGATAACAAAAACTTTACAAAAAATCGTTTGTTTTCAAAAAAAACGTATATTTAGTCCAAAAACTTAATATATTTATGTAGAAAATTAAAAAAAATTTTCAATTCTGAGGGTCTAAACACAACAGCGCGTTTCCAGGGAAAAAAATCTAAAAAAATATTTTAACACGCAGAAAACGAAGACAAAGAGAATAAATGTCAGTAACAATATTATAATAATTAAACAATTAAAATATGACGGAGTGATCTATGGAAGAGAAGGGAGGTGTCGCCGTCACGCGGAGTAGCGTCCCGCTATGATGTAATTGCACGGCGTGAACAATTACGATTAAACTGATATTTTCTTTTTAAATAATCACACAAGAATCCCTGATGAAATTACAATTTTAAATACTTTTTTAGTTCAGGAATATTATTTTTTTTTTTACTCAATAACTTTACTAGTGATTCCTTAATAACGAACTTTTAAAGTTTAAAGGTATTTTAATTTTTAATTTTCATAAAAATGTTAAATGAATAATATACATAATTTATTATTATGTAATGTAATATAAATTTAAATATTATATTATTATTAATAATTAGGTTTAACGTTTAAGTACCTAAAATAAAGCGTAATTACCTTTATATATTGCGGGTTTATATTATTCTAAGACAATGCTCTAAAAAAACAAAATTATCAAAAACGTTATTATTTGGAAATGTTATAGTAAAATAACGTTTTTAAAATCGTTAACCAAGAACGTATATTTATGTTAAAAATTAAATACTTTTTCCAACCCTGATGGTTTAAACCCAATAACAGCGCGTTTCCAGGGAAAAAAATCTAAAAAAAATAATTTAACACACAGAAAACGAAGACAAAGAGAATAAATGCCCATAAAAATATCCTAATAATTAAACAATTAAAATATGACGGAGTGTTTATGGACGAAAAGGAGATGTCACCGTCGCGCAGAGTAGTGTCCCGCGATAAGGTAATTGCGTGGCACGAACAATTACAATCAAACTGATATCTCCTTTTTAAATAAACGCACAAGAATTCCTAATGAAATTACAATTTGAAATACTTTTCTGTTCAGGATTATTATTTTCTTTTACTCAATAACATTAATATTGATTTCTTAATAACGCACTTTCAACATTTAAAAGCATTTTAATTTTTAATTTTCATAAAAATGATCATACCTATCTAATTGCGCAGTAATATAAATTGAATTATTAAGAATAATTAATTTTGACGTTTAAGTACCTGAAATAAAGTGTAAATACCTTTATAGGTATAGACCAATATATTGCGCTTTTATTATTAGGAATAAGAAAATATTCCAAAAAAACAAAATTATCAAAAACGTTATTATTTAGAAATGTTATAGTAAAATAACGTTTTTAAAATCGTTAACCAAGAACGTAAACATAAATGAAAACAAAAAAAACGTAAAAGGTACGCTACTCGATAATTTTCCTCTACACTGAAAATCTAGGAATAATAAATGCATTTTTATCTATAAGTATCTTAGACAACGAAAACCTTATAAAAAATCGTTTAGGGACAAAAGAACGTATATTTAGGCCAAAAACGTAATATTTATGTTAAAAATTAAAAACTTTTTCCAACCCTGATGGTTTAAACCCAAAAACAGCGCGTTCCCAACGAAATAAATCTTAAAAAATAATTCAACACACAGAAAACGAAGACAAAGAGAATAAATGCCCATAACAATATTATAACAATTAAACAATTAAAATATGAGGGAGTGGTGTATGGACGAGAAGGGAGATGTTGCAGTCACACAGAATAGCGTCCCGCGATAAGGTAATTACATGACGTGAACAATAATTACGATCAAACTGATATTTTCTTTTTAAATAAACGCACGAGAATTTCTGATGAAAATACAATTTGAAATACTTGTATAATATTGCTCGGTGGCTAATAGCTTGGGAAGAACCGTATTAGGTTTAAAAAATGTTATTGACTTTTGAAAATAGTTAAGACTAGGTAATAGTATTCTGTTTACTTAATCACCGCATGTTTACTACGAATTTAATTGAAACATATTTGTACGATATTCAGCAAACATTTTCGATTAAATTTTATTTGTTCTTCATGGTGCATGTAAATTAACTTATGTGCAAACGATGTACGTCACAAAGTCGTAGTGCCAGGCTCGGACCTATCTAAATGGGCCATAGAAATTAACGATAATAATTACTATTAAAAAGTTTTACCGATATTGTACACTATGTACAAAAACACATGTGTAGTGCCTGTGAAAAAATGTTTAAAAAATTTAACAATCTAAAAATATTACAGTATTAAAATAATATGTAATGATTTAGTCTACTTGGTTGATTTTTATAGTATTGTTTTGAACCTATATGTAAACCCGTCATCTGTATCATTATGCGTATTAGAATGTTTACAATTAAATATAACATTACAATATAATTATTATATGACAATATATTATAATATATTGATAATTATTACCGCGTAACAAAGTGTTCACGTCTCAAGCGATGACTCTTGGGTTGCGATAGCCGATGGACATTTTAATATTGTTTTTTCTATTATTATGTTTCGTTAAATGAATTATTGTTAAATTTACTAATTTTTTGTCAAATCGTATTATTAAATATATTGTTGCTAATGTTATTATTATTGTTAAGAGAACGCCACATGGACATATTTTATTGTCTACGTCCTACAAGGCGTAACTACCAAATTTACGCTCAGCAGATAACGTTTAGCTCCGTTAATTAAAAAATTAGAGTGAATCGACCATTATGAAAATTGATGGTAAGAACATTATCTGTGTTCGTATGATGGTTTTTTACGATATTTATTTTATAGAAATGTATGTGTATAATTATATTATAATATAGCGTAATTTAAAAATTCTCGTAACTCGCTTAAAAACTGTATGATCGTACAAAACCAACATACGATTATACGAACACAGATAATGTTCTTTCAATCAAGTTTCATCAAAGGCCGATTAACTCTTATTTTTAAACTAATGGATCAACACGTTATCTGCTGAGCGTAAATTTGGTTACGCAATCGTAAGAATAAATACAAATTATGTGTAGTTATAAATACTAATTATCACGGAAAGTAGTGCCCGTGAAAAAAATGTTTTAAAACAAAAATATAACAATCTAAAAATATTATAGTTTTAAAACAATATGTATTGACTTAGTTTACTTGGTCGATTGTCTTTAGTATTGTTTAGAACGTGGACGTAAACCCGTCATCTGTATTATTATACGTATTAAAATGTTTATAATGAAATATTACAATACAAATGTAATGATACGTGTAGAAATGTTTTAAGCTCAATCGATGATTCAATAATAATATTATGTCCTATTCCTATAAGTTATAATAGCGTTAGAATAATGTTTATTAACGTTGTATTATAATATATTGATAATATTCGCATAATCTTAGACATTTCTAATTTTAGTAAGAAAATCTGTGAATCATAAAATATATGCTTTTGTAGTGATGACAAAGAAAATATTACAAAAAAACGGTCAGGAACAAAAAACGTGTATGATGCCCAAAGTAGTATATTGTGTGGCAAGGGCGGGAAGTGAGCATTTCAGTCGCACATATTATATATACATTGTAAATATAAATAATTATCATAAACAAAATAACAAAAATAATTCAAATAAAGTAAATATTTATAAAAATATAATAGTATTTTTATACCGTTTCATAAAATTATAATTTTGCCGATTTGTTACATCACCGTAGCATAGCACACCCTTTTTCCTTTACCAGTAATCACCATTTGTAGTGTTCTAGGATCATTCAGCATAATTGTCTTACAGCTGAGACAATACAATACCTAATTAAAGTCAGGTTTAAAGATCATAGAAATAAAATCGTGACATTGCTTGATTACTTTTATATCGATTTGGAACAAAATATATGATATTTAATAGAAATAACTAAAAAAAAACCATAACACACTATACTCGATATTTTTCTTCTACAAAGAGAATCTATGAATCATAATATTTATGCTTTTGTAGCGACGACAAAGAAAACCATAGGTAAAAAAATTTGGTTGGAAACAAAAAAAATTTAGCCTTTAACAATATTATTTTCACACATATACGCTTTATAAGTGTTCTACAATATTAATCATGAATACCGACAATTTATGATACAACATAATAATTATATTATATTACATTGTGTTACGCGGCGTAACGTATAGGCAATTAAGGTACACCACAGCAAACTACTTTTAGTAGGTACTGTGTAATAATATAAAACAAAATTTTATCGACTGTTCATTTTCAAGATAATTTTTTTAGAATCATGCCTTGAAGTTAAAGTGACATAGATATTGTTACGGATCAAAATGCCGGAAAATTTCTGAAAAAAAACCATTTTTTTCCCAGAGCATCGGAAAACGTGGAAAAATTGGAGAATATTAAAATAAGGGAGCGCGTATAAACCTGGAATGTAAAAACCTGGACGTTTCAAATCTGGACGGTACAATTCTGGAACGTAAAAACTTGGACGGTACAAATCTGGAATATAAAATTTTGAAATCCGTAAAAATCTGGACGGTACAAATCTGGACGGTAAAAATCTGGATGGTGTAAATCTGGACGGTAAAAAATAGGACGGTACATATCTGGAAATTAATAATTAAAAATCCATACAATTCTAGACGGTGCAAATCTGGACGGTACATATCTGGAATTTAATAATTAAAAAACATACAATTCTAGACAGTGCAAATCTGGACGATACAACTCTAGAACGTAAAAATCTGGATAATATTAATTTGGAATTTAATATTTAAAAATTCATAAAATTATGGACTGGTCAATGTAAACTTTGGCATTTTTAAATTCATATGTCAAAACCTAACCTAACCAGTAACCTACCTAACCTCGACAGTTAAAAAACATGACCGAAATTGTTTTGAATTCTACAATTTCTCGTTTGTAACGTTTAAATTTTTTATTTTGGTATATCCTTAAACATATTTTTTTATTGATAAGTGTACAATACGTTATGCGTAATATAATTGTTATTATTAATGTGTAATTGCTCTGCTAGAAATTCGTATCTGGATATGAACTATTATACTCAGTAACTGGACCCGGTGACTCGAATTTTTAAGGGCCCAAAATTCACAAAGATTACATTATTTACTGAATATCATAATTTTACATTTTTAAAAAATGTTTCTAATATAAATATTTAAAGATTTATATAGGAACCTTCATTTGCAGCTACCGGGTACATATTTATATTTTATGTTTTGAGATAGAAATATTGTTTTTTGTACTGTTTTATTAAGAAAACCTACACATGTAATAGATTTAGATTGTAATCAATAATCATTTACATTTTGTAGACCATCATTATAGATAAGTACATAGCATACCTAAGGTAAGCAGTAGCGTATCTAGAAGTTTTTTAAGGGGAGGGATATACAATTTTTAATAGACATTCAGTAATCAGTATACATATATTATATACATGTTGTATGATGTATAAAATTCATCATCCCCCTCCGTAGATACTCCAATGATGGTAAGTAATATTATATTATAATATGTCTATATTGATTATATTTTTAAATATTTGTATACATTATATTATTCTTAAATACTACTGTATTAATTTTGCTACTGTATATTTGTTATTCAAATTAATAAAATATAATTTTTGAGTTTTACAAACCATAGATAAAACATTTTTTTTATGCGTTTAAGTAATCTTAGAGTAAAGTCACCCATTACAAAAAAGATAGAGAATAAAATTTTTGAGGGAATGACATATCTCAAAACCATTTAAATTTACAGCATTTTTTTGTTTGTTTTGAAAGTCGAATATTAAGTCAAATAATAATAAAATTCCCTCAAAAATATTATTCTCCATCTTTTTTGTAATAGGTTACTTAAACGCGTAAATACGTTTTGCCTATGTTGCGCGTGTGCCAGAGAGAGAAAACGAATAGTGCGCTGACATCCTCTTAAAGTAATAGACATTATTATTATGTGTCAAGACATTATAGGTGCCCACCTAACGCAAACATCGCCACCGTTATATTATATATAAATATTTATCGTGTAGGTACATAAGACTTTTTTGGAATATTGTGTATTTTATCAGGTGCACATATAATTTTATAAAATACCGGTATACACTCATAATGACAATATAAAATACAGAATACATAATATGGCATATAAATTTAGGTGGTTAAAGTTTTCGTTAAATATGAACATACGGTGGAATAGATAGCGAAAGGTGAATAACGAAAAAAAAAATGCGAAAAAAAATCAGTTTATTAACACGGCCTACCGCCTACCTACCTACTGAGTTGAGAACCGGAGTCAAATGTATGACTATTAAGCCGTTTCTCCGTATGTATACAGTGCCTGTATACAGTGATACCATAGATTAAATATACTATATTATGTATATTTAATCTATGGTGATACCTACTCGACGGCGGCGCCGCGGGCCGTCCGCTTTCCGCGACGCCGCTACGCCCGGGGACTCGCCGGGAAAAAAGTACGGCCGCGGGCGGCCTATAAATTTAGCGGGGAAGGCGAAAAAGTCTTCGACGGGGCCGTGTGAAGTCCGTGAGGCGGTGAAAATCGAATTTTGAAAAAAAAAATCAAAACATTTTCGTTAATTAATAGTGATAGCGAAAATTAAATAACGAAAAAAAAACGCGGAAAGATAAATTCGATCCGACGCGCCCGCCGTAAATTAAATCGAATCCCGTCTGGCCGGTTCGAAACCACGACCCCCGGGTCATCCGCACCTACACCTAACTGACCTGCCCACCTACTGAGTTGAGAACTGGTGTCAAATCTATGACTCTTAAGCCGTTTCGCCGTCCCGGCGAATTGCGAACGCGGTTCGCACGTCCGTTCCGGGCGTCGGAGCGGGCGATCTGGCCGCGTCAGACAGCGGACGAACGGCTTCGCCGACCTCGAGCGTCGAAAACGCGATATTAGCGAAAAAAATCAAACCTCCCGACGCACGTATTTATGCCTGTATATAGCGATACCTACTCGACGGCGACGATATCGGCCGTCTGCTTTCCGCGACGGCGCTACGCCCCGGGACTCTCCCTGGAGAAAAAGCGGCCGCGGGCAGCCTATAAATTTAGCGGGGAACGCGAATACGTCTTTGACGGGGAGGTCCGACGTCTCGGAGAGGAGTCGGAGGCGACCGCAGTCGAAAGAGTCGGAAAAATCGTTAAAATCGTGACGATTCCGCGCTCTCCGCGATCGACTCGACCGCCGCTGGACTCGTCCGGGAGGAAGCGCGGCCTTTAAATTTAACGGGGAAGGCGAATAAGTCGTCGACGGGGAGGGCGGACGCGTCTATGAGTGGTAAAACTCGACTTTTCCAAAAAATTATCGACCGACACGCACGACGGCGGCGCTTGGTTTGCACGTGATCTCGGCCGCGGCGGGCCCGCCGGGAAAAAAGTATGCCCGCGCGCGGCCTATAAATCTAGCGGGGAAGGCGAATAAGGTCGAACGGGGCCCCCAGGGGGGGTAAAACTCGAAAATTTTGAAAATTATGAAAAAAATTGCCAAAAGTGATAAGAATTAGTGATAACGCAGCGACGGCTCCGCCGCCGCCGGGAGACCGCCGCCGAATTTTCTCATTGGCGGGTTCCCTCAGGAGTGCAAATGTATTTGAAGAAACCTAATATTGAATTTTCAGTAAAATTACCTATACAAATCTCCTTCAACATGGGCTGGAGCGTAATCAATTCTAAGGAGTAAAAACTAGGCATTTTATATTTCTGTTTATCTGGGTCTTGTGTATGTGTTGAAAGTAAATGAACATTAGTGTACGTAATTCGTAGTACTGATCACGTTTTATAGAGGCATCATAGTAACCGGGATGTACGTATGTAATTTTACCTACGCACATGCACATGTCACCATATTAGGTACATTGCTTTATAAAATGACAAACATTTGTTTTCAAAAAATACAACCTCTGACTTCAATCACTATGCTCAGTAGGATGTTCCGATTTTAATTTTGAAAGCAGATTTGAATTCTCCTCTAAATTTACTATG
>NC_042494.1:96454450-96456851 GCF_005508785.2 Acyrthosiphon pisum | reverse complement strand
AACTTCTAAAGTATACTGTTATATATCTATGATAGTACCACGGTTTTTTGTTGATGTATATCGCGTTATAAGTACCTAATAGATATTATGATATGATTAATTTGGAATTTATTATATGTACCTATTATAGATCAATTTTTTTAAAATACTATAGACTATAATATAATATTATGTCTTATACCTAGACTGACATACCGTCTCCGCTCAGAATCGTTTTTCTTATACAATGATATTATATCATTGAATTCAAATTTAATACCATCCATTATACAGTGACCCACTTGTAACCTACTGTACAGCAGAGCGACATCCACTTACCCACCTTTTTTTTATTGATAAGTGTACAATACGTTATGCGTAATATAATTGTTATTATTAATGTGTAATTGCTCTGCTAGAAATTCTTATCTGGATATGAACTATTATACTCAGTAACTGGACCCGGTGACTCGAATTTTTAAGGGCCCAAAATTCACAAAGATTACATTATTTACTGAATATCATAATTTTACATTTTTTAAAAATGTTTCTAATATAAATATTTAAAGATTTATATAGGAACCTTCATTTGCAGCTACCGGGTACATATTTATATTTTATGTTTTGAGATAGAAATATTGTTTTTTGTACTGTTTTATTAAGAAAACCTACACATGTAATAGATTTAGATTGTAATCAATAATCATTTACATTTTGTAGACCATCATTATACATAAGTACATAGCATACCTAAGGTAAGCAGTAGCGTATCTAGAAGTTTTTCAAGGGGAGGGATATACAATTTTTAATAGACATTCAGTAATCAGTATACATATTATATTATATACATGTTGTATGATGTACAAAATTCATCATCCCCCTCCGTAGATACTCTAATGATGGTAAGTAATATTATATTATATGTCTATATTGATTATATTTTTAAATATTTGTATACATTATATTATTCTTAAATACTACTGTATTAATTTTGCTACTGTATAATATTTATTATTCAAATTAATAAATTATAATTTTTTAATTTTTCAAGAAAATTATGGCTGAAGTGTTTAAAATTGTAAATAGTATTATAGTAACAGCTAATAGATAGGTACTTAAATCACTGAAAAATCAAATTAATTAATACAATATTTTATACGTCTATACAATTTTTATTTAATTTGTTATCATATTACCGGCTATTGCCTAATAATAGATAGTCACTTAGTTTAGTCCTCATACCAGTAATTGTAATATTTAAGGAATATAATTCACTGTAAGAGCAATACAAACCATAACTCGTAAATGTATCACATTATAGTATAAAATATAAACTAATACTATCGCCATGTCTAAATTCTTGTACCTATAATATTTGGTATACCTAGCTCAGAGATCAATAGTAACATTAATCCAAAGGGCTAACTTCGATATTTTGATTCTTCTAACAAATGTGTAATTAACTAATGTCCAATAAATTACCTATGGTACTTTATAGAGGAAAATTGAATACAATATGTACTATAATATTTATAAAAAATGACTGGTATATATGAAAACATATGGTTTATAAAAACAAAAAAATTGTTTGTTTCTTGCATATATTATAATAATTGGACACTGTTTTTATTATTTATTGGATTTTAAAGTTTAAATAGAGAGTACTCGACAATGTTGATGAGTTATAATACTTAAGGGGGCTGGAGCGTGATTCATTTTTGGTCGAAAACATAGCTCACGACTTCAATCACTACGCCCATTATAATGTTCCGATATTAATTTTGAAAGCAAATTTGAATTTGTCACTAAATTATCTATACTTTGACAATTTCATTTTTCTGATTTTTATTTTTTTTCACTTAGAAATTTACTAACAAAAAGAGTAAAAATAGATCATATTCATAATTCAAATTTAATTACATTGATATAGAATATGAAAAATGTACGTCAGTTAAAGCATAGTAAATTTAGAGGAGAATTCAAATCTGCTTTCAAAATTAAAATCGGAACATCCTACTGAGCAGAGTGATTGAAGTCAGAGGTAGTATTTTTTGAAAACAAATGTTTGTCATTTTATAAAGCAATGTAATATGGTGACATGTGCATGTGCGTAGGTAAAATTACATACGTACATCCCGGTTACTATGATGCCTCTATAAAACGTGATCAGTACTACGAATTACGTACACTAATGTTCATTTACTTTCAACACATACACAAGACCCAGATAAACAGAAATATAAAATGCCTAGTTTTTACTCCTTAGAATTGATTACGCTCCAGCCCATGTTGAAGGAGATTTGTATAGGTAATTTTACTGAAAATTCAATATTAGGTTTCTTCAAATACATTTGCACTCCTGAGGGAACCCGCCAATGAGAAAATTCGGCGGCGGTCTCCCGGCGGCGGCGGAGCCGTCGCT
>NC_042494.1:96451868-96453933 GCF_005508785.2 Acyrthosiphon pisum | reverse complement strand
ATATCTGTTATCAGCTGATTAAGCTTAATCGAAGTTTAACCGTAGACGGTGCAACTGGCCCTAAGGGTTAAGGGGCTCAATCACTATGCTCAGTAGGATGTTCCGATTTTAATTTTGAAAGCAGATTTGAATTCTCCTCTGAATTTACTATGCTTTAACTGACATACATTTTTCATATTCTATATCAATGTATTTAATTTGAATTATGAATATGATCTATTTTTACTCTTTTTGTTAGTAAATTTCTAAGTAAAAAAAAATAAAAATCAGAAAAATTAAATTGTCAAAGTATAGATAATTTAGTGACAAATTCAAATTTGCTTTCAAAATTAATATCGGAACATTATATTGGGCGTAGTGATTGAAGTCGTGAGCTATGTTTTCGACCAAAAATGAATCACGCTCCAGCCCCCTTAAGTATAATAACTCATCAACATTGTCGAGTACTCTCTATTTTAACTTTAAAATCCAATAAATAATAAAAACAGTGTCCAATAATTATAATATATGCAAGAAACAAACAATTTTTTTGTTTTTATAAACCATATGTTTTCATATACCATACCAGTCATTTTTTATAAATATTATAGTACATATTGTATTCAATTTTCCTCTATAAAGTACCGTAGGTAATTTATTTGACATTAGTTAATTACACATTTTTTAAAAGAATCAAAATATCGAAGTTAACCCTTTGGATTAATGTTACTATTGATCTCTGAGCTATGTATACCAAATATTATAGGTACAAGAATTTAGACATGGCGATAGTAATAGTTTATATTTTATACTATAATGTGATACATTTACGAGTTATGGTTTGTATTGCTCTTACAGTGAATTATATTCCTTAAATATTACAATTACTGGTATGAGGACTAAACTAAGTGACTATCTAGTATTAGGCAATAGCCGGTAATATGATAACAAATGAAATAAAAATTGTATAGACGTATAAAATATTGTATTAATTTATTTGATTTTTCAGTGATTTAAGTACCTATCTATTAGCTGTTACTATAATACTATTTACAATTTTAAACACTTCAGCCATAATTTTCTTGTAAAATGATATTTTATTAATTTTATTAATTTGAATAACAAATATACAGTAGCAAAATTAATACAGTAGTATTTAAGAATAATATAATGTTTACAAATATTTAAAAATATAATCAATATAGACATATAATATAATATTACTTACCATCATTGGAGTATCTACGGAGGGGGATGATGAATTTTATACATCATACAACATGTATATAATATATGTATACTGATTACTGAATGTCTATTAAAAATTGTATATCCCTCCCCTTAAAAAACTTCTAGATACGCTACTGCTTACCTTAGGTATGCTATGTACTTATCTATAATGATGGTCTACAAAATGTAAATGATTATTGATTACAATCTAAATCTATTACATGTGTAGGTTTTCTTAATGTTTTCTATCTCAAAACATAAAATATAAATATGTACCCGGTAGCTGCAAATGAAGGTTCCTATATAAATCTTTAAATATTTATATTAGAAACATTTTTAAAAAATGTAAAATTATGATATTCAGTAAATAATGTAATCTTTGTGAATTTTGGGCCCTTAAAAATTCGAGTCACCGGGTCCAGTTACTGAGTATAATAGTTCATATCCAGATAAGAATTTCTAGCAGAGCAATTACACATTAATAATAACAATTATATTACGCATAACGTATTGTACACTTATCAATAAAAAAAAGGTGGGTAAGTGGATGTCGCTCTGCTGTACAGTAGGTTACAAGTGGGTCACTGTATAATGGATGGTATTAAATTTGAATTCAATGATATAATATCATTGTATAAGAAAAACGATTCTGAGCGGAGACGGTATGTCAGTCTAGGTATAAGACATAATATTATATTATAGTCTATAGTATTTTAAAAAAATTGATCTATAATAGGTACATATAATAAATTCCAAATTAATCATATCATAATATCTATTAGGTACTTATAACGCGATATACATCAACGAAAAAACCGTGGTACTATCATAGATATATAACTAGTATACTTTAGAA
>NC_042494.1:96449466-96451818 GCF_005508785.2 Acyrthosiphon pisum | reverse complement strand
TAATGAAGTTTGTTCTACTCAAAAGAAGCGATTCAAAAATGGTAAAAGAACTTATATGGATAAACGTAAAAAATTAGGATTAGACTATGAAAATAGAAAAGGAAAAAAGATGTCTAAAAAACTGTTTTCCTGTTTAAACGGCATGTGCTGTAAACAAAAATGTAATGTAGTATGTTCTGAAGAAACTCAAAAACAAATATTTAAGGATTTTTATTTATTGGGTAATTCAGTTGCTCAAGACCAAGTTATCATGGATGGCATACAAATTATGGATAAAAAAAGAGCAACAACAATCTTTCGTAGAGAAGAACCTGAAAAAACACACAATAGACAGATAACTGTTAAATACTATTTAAATCTTAACGGAATTCGACAAGAAATCTGTAAAAAAAATGTTTCAAAATACATATGGTATTAGTAGAGGTAAAGTTGATGTCATGATACTTAAAAAAAGGTCTTCGGCTACTGAAATTTCATCTACGACAGGAAAAGGGGCCCAAAAACCTCATAATTTTAACATAGACATTAGAACAAGAATATTAAATCATATAAAAAGTTTTCCCCTTCAAGAAAGCCACTATGCCAGAAAAAGAACTAGTCGTCTATATCTTTCTTCTTCATTAAACATTAGTAAAATGTACGATTTCTATAAAGATTATTGCCATCAACATGGATTTAAAGATGAATCATCATATTGGTTGTATAGAACAGTTTTTTCAGAAACTGGTTTGAAATTCAAACTTCCATATGTTGATACTTGTAAGACTTGTGATGAGTTTAAAATAAAATCAAAACATGTATTTGATGAAGAATTACAAATTTTAAATCAGAAAAACCAAGACCATATTAACATGGTTGAATTGGCCTACAATTCAAAAAAAGAAGACAAAGTATTATTGACTACTACTCCATCTTTAAAAGTTATTGTTTTTGACTTACAACAGTGTTTGCCTACTCCTGACTTAAAAACCAATATTGTTTTTTACAAACGTCAACTCTGGACATATAATGAAACCATTAGAGACTTGAGTAAAAATGAATCTTACTGTTATATGTGGCATGAAGCCATAGCAGGAAGAGGATCAATTGAAGTAGCATCTATTTTATACAAATTTATTCAAGGCAAAATTGATAACAATATCACTCACCTTATTACTTATTCGGACACTTGTTCCGGTCAAAATCGTAATATAAACATTGCATTAATGTTTATGTTTGCTCTTCAAAATCATCCTTCTCTTCAAATTGTAGATCAGAAATTTTTGGTGCCAGGACACACACATCTAGAATGCGATAGTGATCATTCCAGAATCGAACGTTGTAAAAAACAATCAGAGTCAACAATATCAATACCAAATGATTGGTATAATTTTGTCAGAAATGTACGAGGAAAAATACCGTTGAAAGTAATAGAAATGGAACAAATAGATTTCAAATCATTTTCTTCGTTATTATCTGGACCATTAGTAAAACGGGCTCTTGATACTGATAAAGAAAAGATAAATTGGTTAAAAATGACATGGATAAGATATGACAAAACATTTGGCATCATTCAATTCAAGTATACATTAAATAAAGAAGCTCCATTTCGCATTTTGGATCTAAGAAAAGGAGCAATAAGAACCAGAAATAGAGCTGAATTAACAAGTGGAGTATCCAACATAAGGCTTCCACAGACATACAATGGGCCATTATCTATTGATTCAGAAAAGAAGAAGGATCTAATTTCTCTACTTCCATTATTAGATCCGATATACCACCAATTTTACAAGGATTTGAAAACCAACACTAGAGCTGCTATGATACAGCAATCAGATGAAGAGTCATCATCCGAAGATTAAAATATAAGTTTTAATATTTTATGGAATAAACTTAATGTTAATTTATTAATGTTTAAAATGTATTGTAAATGTTTGAAAACTATACAAACAATTATTATGATATTATTTAGTGATTTTTTTTTTTATAATTAAGACAATTGACAAATTATGATAATGTGAACATTCATAGTCTTTATTTTTGTGGCAATACTGGGTAAGTACTATATATAAAGTTTTTTGTTAAAATTATTAAAGGTATTTAAATTAATAAATTGATTTACCTGGTCACAAATCATTCACAATTATATTTGCTTTTAATTTAAACAAACAAAATAGTTTTATTATTTAAATCAAGGTGACAATTACTCTTTTAGTAGCTCACGTAAACGATTTATTTTTTAAAACGTTCTCCTGAAAAGTTATGATTTTGCACATATAAGCTTCTGCCTCTTCAGTGCAGATTAATATTGCTTATAATTATTAACCAACACAGTTTATTACGAGTATAAATTAATACATCATCGTTGATGTG
>NC_042494.1:96448263-96449366 GCF_005508785.2 Acyrthosiphon pisum | reverse complement strand
GTCGGATTCTCACCCGGCATCGTGTGGATGGATGTAAACACTGGCGAAAACGAACTTGATATCGTCGCGTTGCGGTCGCGATAACGATTGCGAAAAACGGCGCACTCGGTCGCGGTAACGGTTGCGATAAACGGCGCACTCAGTCGCGGTAACGATCGCGATAAGAACTAACCTCCAAAATCGCAGGATCGAACTTTGAACCGCAGCAGCGCGTAAAACACGTGAGTACGTGAGACGGATTTCACAAACGCGTGACTTTTCGGCACTCGGCGATTTTCGCGGATGCGTTACTTTCGGCGCGAAGCGAGTGACACGAAACGACCACGCGGAATTGTCGATAAAACAGCACAACGGATACGATCGACTCCTTGCATTCAAGGAGTCGTATCCCACTTCTGATTTGAAAGAAATAAAATATACAGGGTTGTCAGGATTAAATAAATTAAATCAATATTACTTATTAAGTATCACTACGATTTATTGATTAAAAACGCGGAACGTCGCCGAAGCGTAAAACTAATTTGTTTAGTTGTGATAGCCAGTTTAAATATACATGGTTATATCCTAACTCTTTCACTGGTAATTTAATAAATAATTAATAATTAAAGGCGATGTAAAATATATAGAAATAAAACAAATGATATTTTAATAGTGGACTGTATAAATGTATTGCATATAAGTAGGAAAATATGATGTACACGAGAGCACCTTAAATGATATGTTAGTCCTACCAAATAATAATACATATAATAATTGATCAACAAATCACAAACATGAGTGTGATAATAATAATATTCTAAACATAAGCACACGGTGTTGATATCAACAACCGCTACAATACGATAAAAATGATAATCTAATACATAATGATAATACGGAGTGATACGTCTGACCTGGTCGTTGATCGGCTGCCCCATACGACGTGTCGACGAATGCGATGTCCTCCAATCAAGTATACATACGGCGGTTTACATCACAATGAACCAAACAATATAATAGTTGACCAAGCGTATGTCACGTAATGCGCGTATAACAACTACCAGTTAGTTAACGCGAATAATCAAATCCATGTGCGCAACAGCCAGTAACGGCGACAACACAAA
>NC_042494.1:96442914-96448097 GCF_005508785.2 Acyrthosiphon pisum | reverse complement strand
GCACTCGGGAATACACGTATTCACGGCCGTATACGGAACACACAACAACACGTGACAAACGAATAATAGACGGTTAAAATTGCGTTACATTAGCGTGGCGTGAAAAGCTCGGTAACGACACACGTACGCGTACTGGTCCAACGGTAAAAACGGTTCGTGAGCGAACGCGACGATGTCCCGCCGATAAGGTTGGCGCATGCGTAACCGGAACCGGGTTATAACTCGAATTCGAAATGACTAGCGCCCTCTAGTTGAACTTAGTCCGAACATCCTCCCCCGCTTTGAAAGGGTGCTTTCAAAGTAAACATTTCTCGGTCAGACCGTATCACTGTGCGATTACATTGAAATTTTATACATTAACATACATATAAAAATTATTATAGAAATAGTAATAATTAAACAAAAAAAAAAAACAAAAAAAATATGTACATTTTTGGGAAAAAGCAGGAGATGGAACAATGAAAGAAGGTTAAGCGTTGTCAGTAGGTAGTTTGACCAACTTCACGACTGGACGTTTCAGTGTCCCTTCTGCAGTCTTGACAGTGGCTACACGGACCACTTGGTCAGCACCAGGGTGGACCTCGATGATTCGACCAAGCTGCCACATCAACGGAGGTCGAGAAGGTGAATTTATGACGACGATATCTCCGACACCGAGACTAGGATTTTGATGGAACCATTTTTGTCTGCTCTGCAGCGTATGGAGATATTCCCGACTCCATCGTTTCCAGAATGACTGAAGGGCTTGTCTAATTAACTGCCAGCGCTTGAGACGATTCTGCGGAATGTCAGCAATGTCGTGTTCGGGAATCGCCATTAGAGGTTGCCCAATTAAAAAATGTCCTGGTGTTAGCACAGATAAATCGTTCGGATCGGTCGACATGGCGACTAATGGGCGAGAGTTGAGTACACCTTCAATACGTGTGATTAGCGTCATCAATTCTTCCAGAGTATACACCTGATTACCTACTACCTTCTTTAGATGTAACTTAGTACTCTTAATAGCAGCCTCCCAAATACCACCAAAGTGCGGAGCCGCAGGCGGATTGAACTTCCATTGACATGGAACTCGTGCATGAAGTGCTTCCTTCGTTGCTGCATCGTGGAATAATGTCTTGAGTTGTTTCGCTGCTCCAACGTAATTAGTTCCACAGTCAGAATGAATCTGCACCGGAATACCTCGCCGAGCCACAAATCGATCGAGAGACGCTAGGAATGCCTCCGTCGACAAGTCTGTGACGACCTCCAGGTGCACAGCCTTGGTAGATAGACAGACAAATAACCCAAGATACGCCTTATGCGTCTTTGAGTTACGGCGTTGACTCTCCTTGATGGTGAAGGGACCTCCGTAATCCATGCCCACGTTGGAAAATGGTCGGAATTGTTGGACCCTTGTTGATGGTAAATCTGGCATCAATGGTTGGGGAGCTGCGGCCTTGTATCTAGTACACACTGTACATTTGAATATGGCTTGACGAATCGCAGCTCGAATTGAAACGATCCAGAAACGGCGCTGAACTAACGAAGCTACTAAACGCGTTCCACCATGTAAAGTATTGAGATGGTAGTGATGGACAATAAGCTGAGCAAGGTGAGACGATTTCGACAACAAAATAGGGTGTTTGGCGTCGGTGCGCAAGCCCAAATGCTGTAAACGACCGCCTACTCTAATAATATCATGAGCGTCGACGAAGGGTGCAAGCTGAGCAAGGGAACTCGGAGTGACGATGGAATTTGAAGTTACTAGTTGGTGATACAAATCTGAGTAATATAACCTTTGGGTGTACATTGTTACCTTAATTAATACTTTCTCGTACTCTAGCCAAGTGATTGGTCCACTCACAACCGTACGTTGCCGAGCCTTGTCAGCAAACCTAAGACAGTATGCTAACACCCGTTGTATCTTGCGCAACACGGAAAAACGTTGGATGAAGCTAGCATCAACCTGTCGGGTTAGAAGCATATTTTTTGATGGGCGTTTATATTCAGGAAGCTCTTCAGGACTTACACTTGATGTAGTAACAACCGGCCATTGGCATTCAGCATAATGAAGGAATTTTGGTCCATGTAAAAATGATGAGCATGCTAACAAAGCATCTGACAGTAATCCTCGCGAGGCAGGGTCAGCTGGATTTTCTGAAGTACCAACGTGTGCCCATTCGCACTGGGGCACGAGGTCTCGTATTTTGGATACACGATTAGTGACGAATATTTTAAACAGCCTTTGTTCGGCTGTGAGCCAGGATAAAACAATGGTTGAATCTGTCCACGCCCGGACTCGCGTAATCTTGACTTTATCCCGTAAGGTTTTCAAACGTAGCGACAACAGACGTGACAACAGGAGCGCGGCACAGAGCTCCAACCGGGGTATGGTTAACGACATATCCGTTGATGATGACTTCACTGGTGCAACCTTTGTTTTACACGCTATGAAATATACTTTGACATTACCATCCTGGTCTACCACTCGCAAATACACTGTTGCTGCGTATCCAACCTGAGACGCGTCAGCGAATCCTAATAATTATATATCTTGACTATTAATATTTATAACTTTTTATAATTTTTTTTTTTGTTTTCTAAAATCCTTTTGCCTGCGGGCGCCAACACCCTCTTCAATTTTTTTTTTATTTTTTTTAATGTGGCTTAATTTTTTCAACATTGACTACCCGGTGCCCTCATAATATTCATACTTTGATGAATTGATTAGCAAGAATGGTTTTTCTATTTAAGACTTCGGAGATTGTAATTTGATATCTTCAGTATCCCTTCTTTATAATTTTTCTAAATTTTTTTTTTGTTTTCTAAAATGGTTTTGCCTGCGGGCGCCAACACCCTTCTTCAATTTTTTTTTTTAAGATTTTAAGTCAAGCTATTTTTTTCACAATTGAATACCTCATGCCCTGATAAATTAGGTAGAGAGATTAGTTTCTTCAGTTTGAGAATCTAGAGAATGTAGTTTGCAATTTTAAATATGAATCCCTAATTTATAATTTTTTCGAAATTTTTTTTTGTTTTCTAAAATTCTTTTGCCTGCGGGCGCCAACACCCTCCTTCAATTTTTTTTTATGATTTTAAGTGTGGCTTAATTTTTTCATCATTGATTACCTGGTGCCCTCATAATATTCATACTTTGTTGAATTGATTAGTAAGAATATTATTTCTGTTTAAGGATCTAGAGATTGTAGTTTGCCTTTTTAAGTATGAGTCCCTTCTTTATAATTTTTTCTAAATTTTTTTTTTGTTTTCTTAAATGCCTTTGCCCTTGGGCGCCAACACCCTCCTTCAATTTTTTTTGTAAGATTTTAAATCTAGCTATTTTTTTTCATAATTGAATACCTCATGCCCTGATAAATTAGGTAGAGAGATTAGTTTCTTCAGTTTGAGAATCTAGAGTATGTAGTTTGCAATTTTAAAAATTAGTCCCTTCTATATATTTTTTTCTAAATTTTTTTTTTGTTTTCTAAAATGCTTTTACCTGGTGCCCTCATATTATTCATACTTTGTTGAATTGATTAGTAAGAATATTATTTCTATATAAGGATCTAGAGATTGTAGTTTGCCTTTTTAAATATGAATCCCTAATTTATAACTTTTATAATTTTTTTTTTGTGTTCTAAAATGCTTTTGCCTGCGGGCGCCAACACCCTCCTTCAATTTTTTTTTTAAGATTTTAAGTCTAAATATTTTTTTTCATAATTGAATACCTCATGCCCTGATAAATTAGGTAGAGAGATTAGTTTCTTCAGTTTGAGAATCTAGCGAATGTAGTTTGCAATTTTAAATATGAATCCCTAATTTATAATTTTTTATAATTTTTTTTTTTGTCAACTAAAATGCTTTTGCCTGTGGGCGCCAACACCCTCCTTCGATTTTTTTTTATGATTTTAAGTGTGGCTTAATTTTTTCAACATTGACTACATAGTGCTCTCATAATATTAATACTTTGATGAATTGATGAGCAAGAATGGTTTTTTCTATTTAAAACTTCGGAGATTGTAATTTGATATCTTCAGTATCCCTTCTTTATAATTTTTTCTAAATTTATTTTTTGTTTTCTAAAACGCTTTTGCCTGCAGGCGCCAACACCCTCCTTCAACTTTTTTTTTATGATTTTAAGTGTGACTTAATTTTTTCAACATTGATTACCTGGTTCCCTTCTTTATAATTTTTTCTAATTTTTTTTTTGTTTTCTAAAATGGTTTTGCATGCAGGCGCCAACATCCTCCTTCAATTTTTTTTTTAAGATTTTAAGTCTAGCAATTTTTTTATTATAATTTAATACCTCATGCCCTGATATTTTAGGTAGAGAGATTAGTTTCTTCAGTTTGAGAATCTAGAGTATGTAGTTTGCAATTTTAAAAATGAGACCCTTCTTTACAATTTTTTCTAAATTTTTTTTTTGTCGTCTAAAATGCTTTTGCCTGCGGGTGCCAACACCCTCCTTCAATTTTTTTTGTAAGATTTTAAATCTAGCTATTTTTTTCCATAATTTAATACCTCATGCCTGATAAATTAGGTAGAGAGATTAGTTTCTTCAGTTTGAGAATCTAGCGAATGTAGTTTGCAATTTTAAATATGAATCCCTAATTTATAATTTTATCTAAATTTTTTTTTTGTTTTCTAAAATGCTTTTACCTGGTGCCCTAAAAATATTCATACTTTGTTGAATTGATTAGTAAGAATGTTTTTTTCTATTTAAGACTTCGGAGATTGTAATTTAATATCTTCAGTATCCCTTATTTATATTTTTTCTAAATTTTTTTTTTGTTTTCTAAAATGGTTTTGCCTGCGGGCGCAGACACCCTCCTTCAATTTTTTTTTTAAGATTTTATGTCTAAATATTTTTTTTCATAATTGAATACCTCATGCCCTGATAAATTAGGTAAAGAGATTAGTTTCTTCAGTTTGAGAATCTAGCGAATGTAGTTTGCAATTTTAAATATGAATCCCTAATTTATAATTTTATCTAAATTTTTTTTTTGTTTTCTAAAATGCTTTTATTTGGTGCCCTAAAAATATTCATACTTTGTTGAATTGATTAGTAAGAATGTTTTTTTCTATTTAAGACTTCGGAGATTGTAATTTAATATCTTCAGTATCCCTTCTTTATATTTTTTCTAAATTTTTTTTTTGTTTTCTAAAATCCTTTTGCCTGCGGGCGCCAACACCCTCCTTCAATT
>NC_042494.1:96441108-96442864 GCF_005508785.2 Acyrthosiphon pisum | reverse complement strand
GTATATGTCTATTCATATTTTATTGAATAGTATAAAATTCTAAATAGTATAATGAATAATCCAACAATAAATACTAAGAAAATCATATAATTACTGAGCGCCAATTATTTATACACATACAATACTAGGAAAAACTTAAAATAGCACGGGCTTTAAATTGGGCTTTTGATTTGCATGCATCTTTAGAGTTTAGATGAAGAACTTTTGGAGGCTATAATGATTATAAGATGTAATGAACTATTTAAAAAATCATGTTAAAAATATATATAATTTAATAAAGAAGGTGATTGAATAAAAATTAAAAAAATTGAATATTAATTCATAATTGAGGCTTTGGTGTTAAACAATAATTACAGTTCATGATTATTATAACTGGAGCATAATTTTTTTCTGTTGTATGTTTTTAATTTTTATCATTTTCAATGATCATAAATTTGTGCTTAATTACACAAAAAAAAATTTCAAATGTGAAAATACTTAATAGTGAATGTATTGTCCTTTTTTATTATAGGCAAATATTTACTTAGTTTATAAGACAATTAAGTATTATTTCAATGTTATTAATAAAATGCTACAAAAGAAAAAATTCGAACAAGGAAGAGGTTTGCATCAAAAGAAAGATAGTCTAGTGATGAATGTACTACATATTATCTTTAAAGTTTAAACTGTTCTAATTTTAATCTAACTTCTAGGTTCCTTATAGCTTGTAATTTGTAGAATCAAATTAAAAAAATCACTCCTATTAAAACATTTCTCTTATTTGTATCACACATTCAAATATCTTATCAAGTAATTAAGTATAATAAAACCATTCAATTATAATTTCAAGTCTGCTTGGAAATCCGTTTTTAAAAATGTAAAAACCGGTTTACAAAATCGAAATTACATTTTTAATACCGGTATTGAAAAATTAAAACCAAAACCGAAAAATTTAGAAACCGGTATTATAAAACCGAAACCGAAAATTTTAGAAACCGATATTGAAAACCGAAACCGAAACCGAAACATTTACAAACCGGTATTCAAAACCGAAACCGAAACCGAAATTTCTTAATACCGGTATTACCAAGTTAAAACCGAAATCGTAAAATTTAGAAACCGGTATTCAAAACCGAAACCGAAACCGAAATTATTTCAATCGGTTTCAAGCCCTGGTTAACACCAACGTGTTTCAACCAAACGTTATTTCCCCCTACAAACAAACAACAAACAAAACACAGCTAACGGTTAAAGTTGCTGGGCTTAAGCTGAAAAAAAAAATCATATTCTTTAAAAAAAAATATAACGAAATGTACAATACTGATAATTTATATTGGATAGACGTGCTCGGTCACCCGATTAGGTTGAAAGCGTCGCCCACCAATAAATTACAAGAAAAAAAATTATATCAAAATAGTCTTTTTATAATTTTTTTTTTTTTTATAAAAGTATAATTGTGTTAGTCACAATCCTGTGCAAATGATATCGGCTTCTATTTTTCCAATCTAATTATACAAAATACTGAAAATCATTGAAATCAGAAATATTTTTTTTTTTTTTTTAGGGTTAAGGCTTCTACTGCTAAGGTTATTAGCCTGTGGTACTGTTGGGGAGGGAACAATAGTTTGATTACACGTGTGTGTTGGTTTTGGCAGAATTTTCGATTTGGGAACCCGTAGGTATCTGCCATGCCCGGGTGAGGGATGGCGGCACTTGTTCATCGGACACGGTGACTTGCCCGAAGAAAAATGCCGCCCGGTAGCCGAGAATCGAGCCC
>NC_042494.1:96431951-96441058 GCF_005508785.2 Acyrthosiphon pisum | reverse complement strand
TCAGCTCTAGATTGAATGATGGACGGATATAAGTCTCCTCCAATCAACATATCTACTGGCGCAGGGTGATCAAATTGGGGGTCTGCAAAAACAAGGTGACGATAGCGATCTCGTACTCAGTTGGCAAAACTCTGTTAGGCATCGTCGACATAATGCGAGGTAAGACAATGACGTTGGTTACCTTAAATTCGGCAGCGTCGGCTTGTACAGGGAAAAAGTTAAAATTAGTCTGACCTTTGACAGTGGTAACCGGTTTGGGAAAGTCCAATGACCTCAACAGGACACTTCCTTCGCGTCAAACCTAACCGGTGGACACAATCTACTGTCATTGCGGACACCTGTGATCCACTGTCTAACACTGCCCTGACTGTTTGTAAGGCTCCTGTATTGTCACGAACCCTAACTACGACCGTTCCCAACAAAACAGTGGTTTCCGTATGTGTAACTCCCGAAAACTGTGTTGCATTACAACTTGTAGCTCGTTCGGAGTTGTCATTTGTCTTATCGGTACTCGATTTTGTAGTATCATCTGTCAAATGTAGTAATGTACTATGTTTACTCGAACACGTACGGCACGTAAAAGACGTAGGACACGCACTGCTCGTGTGTCCACTGTTCAAACAAACAAAACATAATTGATTTTTATTGACAAAATCGCGGCGACTGGTAACTGTTAGCTTTCGGAATCCAAAACACTTGTAAATTGCATGTGGGTGTCCACAAAACAAACACTTTTTTGACTTGGCGGGGTTGACCACGGCTAACGATGTCTTCTCGGACTTCTTGCCCTGGATCTTCTTAATCGTTGTCTTCCCTAAGGTCTTTTCATTATTTTCCACACAACTAATGCTAAAACTACTGCCGACGTTTTCTAAAACGTTACATCGTTGTGATACGAAATCTAATAATGAGTTCAAATCAGGTATTTCATTTTTCACAACAGTAGCCTCAAATAATCGTCGTGTCAAAGGATCAATAACGCGTGAACCGATGTAGAATAATATAAAACCAGCCAAGTCTCCAACTCCAAGAGCTTGTATAGCTGATACATTTTCCCGAAAGGTATTGACGAACAATGAAAGTGATACAGGAGATTCCTTTGTTAACGGCGCAAATGCAAATAGTTTTTCAATGTGCGCAGTAACCAATAGGCGCTTATTATCATACCGATTTTTAAGCGCGTTCCAAGCAATAGAATAATTGTCAGCTGTAAGTGGCACCGCCTTTACTATTGTTAACGGTGGACCTAATAAATAAGACAACAGGTAATGGAAACGCTCAATATCTTCGTAATGTTTGTTGTCGTGCACCAAAGATGTAAACATATCACGGAATGAGCACCATTCAATGATATTTCCATCAAATTTTGGTATCTCTATTCGTGGTAAGATCAGTGATTGCACAGAAGATTGACTCCTATCATTGCTCGTATCATTGCGTGGAGCGGATATCGAAGCATTCGGTTTTAACTTTGCTACTATTACATTAATCTGATCACACATTGATTGCATTGTTTCGGTGACGTTTTCATCCACTTCCATAAATTTGTCTACTTCGTCGGCCTCAGCAAGTGTTGACAGAATATGTTTTTGTTCATTATTGAAAGTAGTGACAAGTCGATCTAACGACATAACTCGAGCTTCTAGTGTGGGACGATTTTCGGAATTGATTACAGCATCCTTAGCAATGCTTAATATTTTATTAATCGATCGTAACGCGACGTCTCTTGCGGCACGCGCACGCGTTAATTCGATCTTTTTTTGCTCATTGTAAATTTGTTGCTGATTTTTTTTTCGGCATTGTATAAACGATGTAGTACCTAAGCACCTAACAACGCAAAACCACCAAACAAGACAAAGAAACACAAAGATGCTAATAGGATAAACAAATAATAATATTCTACAAAACCAAATAATATACTAACACTAATTGATAGCTATCCGTGGCCGAAAGGACCAAATGTTTAGTTGTGATAGCCAGTTTAAATATACATGGTTATATCCTAACTCTTTCACTGGTAATTTAATAAATAATTAATAATTAAAGGCGATGTAAAATATATAGAAATAAAACAAATGATATTTTAATAGTGGACTGTATAAATTTATTGCATATAAGTAGGAAAATATGATGTACACGAGAGCACCTTAAATGATATGTTAGTCCTACCAAATAATAATACAAATAATAATTGATCAACAAATCACAAACGTGAGTGTGATAATAATAATATTATAAACATAAGCACACGGTGTTGATATCAACAACCGCTACAATACGATAAAAATGATAATCTAATACATAATGATAATACGGAGTGATACGTCTGACCTGGTCGTTGATCGGCTGCCCCATACGACGTGTCGACGAATGCGATGTCCTCCAATCAAGTATACATACGGCGGTTTACATCACAATGAACCAAACAATATAATAGTTGACCAAGCGTATGTCACGTAATGCGCGTATAACAACTACCAGTTAGTTAACGCGAATAATCAAATCCATGTGCGCAACAGCCAGTAACGGCGACAACACAAACACGTGCGCAACTGCCAATAACGGCGACAACACAAACATATGATCGACCGCGTAACGCCCACGATGTCTTATTAAACAAAAAAAAAAAAACAAAAAAAATATGTACATTTTTGGGAAAAAGCAGGAGATGGAACAATGAAAGAAGGTTAAGCGTTGTCAGTAGGTAGTTTGACCAACTTCACGACTGGACGTTTCAGTGTCCCTTCTGCAGTCTTGACAGTGGCTACACGGACCACTTGGTCAGCACCAGGATGGACCTCGATGATTCGACCAAGCTGCCACATCAACGGAGGTCGAGAAGGTGAATTTATGACAACGATATCTCCGACACCGAGACTAGGATTTTGATGGAACCATTTTTGTCTGCTCTGCAGCGTATGGAGATATTCCCGACTCCATCGTTTCCAGAATGACTGAAGGGCTTGTCTAATTAACTGCCAGCGCTTGAGACGATTCTGCGGAACGTCAGCAATGTCGTGTTCGGGAATCGCCATTAGAGGTTGCCCAATTAAAAAATGTCCTGGTGTTAGCACAGATAAATCGTTCAGATCGGTCGACATGGCGACTAATGGGCGAGAGTTGAGTACACCTTCAATACGTGTGATTAGCGTCATCAATTCTTCCAGAGTATACACCTGATTACCTACTACCTTCTTTAGATGTAACTTAGTACTCTTAATAGCAGCCTCCCAAATACCACCAAAGTGCGGAGCCGCAGGCGGATTGAACTTCCATTGACATGGAACTCGTGCATGAAGTGCTTCCTTCGTTGCTGCATCGTGGAATAATGTCTTGAGTTGTTTCGCTGCTCCAACGTAATTAGTTCCACAGTCAGAATGAATCTGCACCGGAATACCTCGCCGAGCCACAAATCGATCGAGAGACGCTAGGAATGCCTCCGTCGACAAGTCTGTGACGACCTCCAGGTGCACAGCCTTGGTAGATAGACAGACAAATAACCCAAGATACGCCTTATGCGTCTTTGAGTTACGGCGTTGACTCTCCTTGATGGTGAAGGGACCTCCGTAATCCATGCCCACGTTGGAAAATGGTCGGAATTGTTGGACCCTTGTTGATGGTAAATCTGGCATCAATGGTTGGGGAGCTGCGGCCTTGTATCTAGTACACACTGTACATATGAATATGGCTTGACGAATCGCAGCTCGAATTGAAACGATCCAGAAACGGCGCTGAACTAACGAAGCTACTAAACGCGTTCCACCATGTAAAGTATTGAGATGGTAGTGATGGACAATAAGCTGAGCAAGGTGAGACGATTTCGACAACAAAATAGGGTGTTTGGCGTCGGTGCGCAAGCCCAAATGCTGTAAACGACCGCCTACTCTAATAATATCATGAGCGTCGACGAAGGGTGCAAGCTGAGCAAGGGAACTCGGAGTGACGATGGAATTTGAAGTTACTAGTTGGTGATACAAATCTGAGTAATATAACCTTTGGGTGTACATTGTTACCTTAATTAATACTTTCTCGTACTCTAGCCAAGTGATTGGTCCACTCACAACCGTACGTTGCCGAGCCTTGTCAGCAAACCTAAGACAGTATGCTAACACCCGTTGTATCTTGCGCAACACGGAAAAACGTTGGATGAAGCTAGCATCAACCTGTCGGGTTAGAAGCATATTTTTTGATGGGCGTTTATATTCAGGAAGCTCTTCAGGACTTACACTTGATGTAGTAACAACCGGCCATTGGCATTCAGCATAATGAAGGAATTTTGGTCCATGTAAAAATGATGAGCATGCTACCAAAGCATCTGGCAGTAATCCTCGCGAGGCAGGGTCAGCTGGATTTTCTGAAGTACCAACGTGTGCCCATTCGCACTGGGGCACGAGGTCTCGTATTTTGGATACACGATTAGTGACGAATATTTTAAACAGCCTTTGTTCGGCTGTGAGCCAGGATAAAACAATGGTTGAATCTGTCCATGCCCGGACTCGCGTAATCTTGACTTTATCCCGTAAGGTTTTCAAACGTATCGACAACAGACGTGACAACAGGAGCGCGGCACAGAGCTCCAACCGGGGTATGGTTAACGACATATCCGTTGATGATGACTTCAGTGGTGCAACCTTTGTTTTACACGCTATGAAATATACTTTGACATTACCATCCTGGTCTACCACTCGCAAATACACTGTTGCTGCGTATCCAACCTGAGACGCGTCAGCGAATCCTAATAATTGTATATCTTGACTATTAATATTTATAACTTTTTATAATTTTTTTTTTTGTTTTCTAAAATCCTTTTGCCTGCGGGCGCCAACACCCTCCTTCAATTTTTTTTTTAAGATTTTAAGTCTAGCTATTTTTTTTTCATAATTTAATACCTCATGCCCTGATAATTTAGGTAGAGAGATTAGTTTCTTCAGTTTGAGAATCTAGAGTATGTAGTTTGCAATTTTAAAAATGAGACCCTTCTTTACAATTTTTTCTAAATTTTTTTTTTGTCGTCTAAAATGCTTTTGCCTGCAGGCGCCAACACCCTCCTTCAATGTTTTTTTTTATGATTTCAAGTGTGGCTTAATTTTTTCAACATTGATTACTAGGTGTCCTCATAATAATCGTTCTTTGATGAATTGATTAGCAAGAATAGTTTTTACTATTTAAGACTCCGGAGATTGTAATTTGATATCTTCAGTATCCCTTCTTTATAATTTTATCTAAATTTTTTTTTTGTTTTCTAAAATGCTTTTGCCTGCGGGCGCCAACACCCTCCTTCAATTTTTTTTTTAAGATTTTAAGTTAAGCTATTTTTTTCATAATTGAATACCTCATGCCTTGATAAATTAGGAAGAGAGATTAGTTTCTTCAGTTTGAGAATCTAGAGAATGTAGTTTGCAATTTTCAATAAGAGTCTCTTCTTTATAATTTTTTCTAAATTTTTTTTTTTGTTCTAAAATGCTTTTGCCTGCGGGTGCCAACACCCTCCTTCAATTTTTTTTGTAAGATTTTAAATCTAGCTATTTTTTTTCATTATTTAATACCTCATGCCCTGATAAATTAGGTAGAGAGATTAGTTTCTTCAGTTTGAGAATCTAGAGTATGTAGTTTGCAATTTTAAAAATTAGTCCCTTCTATATATTTTTTTCTAAATTTTTTTTTTGTTTTCTAAAATGCTTTTACCTGGTGCCCTCATATTATTCATACTTTGTTGAATTGATTAGTAAGAATATTATTTCTGTTTAAGGATCTAGAGATTGTAGTTTGCCTTTTTAAATATGAGTCCCTTCTTTATAATTTTTTCTACATTTTTTTTTGTTTTTTAAAATCCTTTTGCCTGCGGGCGCCAACACCCTTCTTCAATTTTTTTTTATGATTTTAAGTGTGGCTTAATTTTTTCATCATTGATTACCTCATGCCCTCATAATATTCATACTTTGTAGAATTGATTAGTAAGAAAATTATTTTTGTTTAAGGATCTAGAGATTGTAGTTTGCCTATTTAAATATGAATCCCTAATTTATAACTTTTTATAATTTTTTTTTTGTGTCTAAAATGCTTTTGCCTGCGGGCGCCAACACCCTCCTTCAATTTTTTTTTTAAGATTTTAAGTCTAAATATTTTTTTTCATAATTGAATACCTCATGCCCTGATAAATTAGGTAGAGAGATTAGTTTCTTCAGTTTGAGAATCTAGCGAATGTAGTTTGCAATTTTAAATATGAATCCCTAATTTATAATTTTTTATAATTTTTTTTTTTGTCAACTAAAATGCTTTTGCCTGTGGGCGCCAACACCCTCCTTCGATTTTTTTTTATGATTTTAAGTGTGGCTTAATTTTTTCAACATTGACTACATAGTGCTCTCATAATATTAATACTTTGATGAATTGATGAGCAAGAATGGTTTTTTCTATTTAAAACTTCGGAGATTGTAATTTGATATCTTCAGTATCCCTTCTTTATAATTTTTTCTAAATTTATTTTTTGTTTTCTAAAACGCTTTTGCCTGCAGGCGCCAACACCCTCCTTCAACTTTTTTTTTATGATTTTAAGTGTGACTTAATTTTTTCAACATTGATTACCTGGTTCCCTTCTTTATAATTTTTTCTAATTTTTTTTTTGTTTTCTAAAATGGTTTTGCATGCAGGCGCCAACATCCTCCTTCAATTTTTTTTTTAAGATTTTAAGTCTAGCAATTTTTTTATTATAATTTAATACCTCATGCCCTGATAATTTAGGTAGAGAGATTAGTTTCTTCAGTTTGAGAATCTAGAGTATGTAGTTTGCAATTTTAAAAATGAGACCCTTCTTTACAATTTTTTCTAAATTTTTTTTTTGTCGTCTAAAATGCTTTTGCCTGCGGGTGCCAACACCCTCCTTGAATTTTTATTTATGATTTTAAGTGTGTCTTAATTTTTTCATAATTTAATACCTCATGCCCTCATAATATTCATACTTTGTTGAATTGATTAGTAAGAAAATTATTTTTGTTTAAGGATCTAGAGATTGTAGTTTGCCTTTTTAAATATGAATCCCTAATTTATAACTTTTATAATTTTTTTTTTTTGTTTTCTAAAATCCTTTTGCCTGCGGGCGCCACCACCCTCTTCAATTTTTTTTGTAAGATTTTAAATACATAGCTATTTATTTCATAATTAAATACCTAAGGCCCTGATAAATTAGGTAGAGAGATTAGTTTCTTCAGTTTGAGAATCTAGAGAATGTAGTTTGCAATTTTCCAAAAGAGTCCATCTTTATAATTTTTTCTAAATTTTTTTTTTGTTTTCTAAAATGCTTTTACCTGGTGCCCTCATATTATTCATACTTTGTTGAATTGATTAGTAAGAATATTATTTCTGTTTAAAAATCTAGAGATTGTAGTTTGCCTTTTTAAATATGAGTCCCTTCTTTATAATTTTTTCTAAATTTTTTTTTGTTTTCTAAAATGCTTTTGCCTGCAGGCGCCAACACCCTCCTTCAATTTTTTTTTATTTTTTTAAGTGCGGCTTAATTTTTTCAACATTGACTACCCGGTGCCCTCATAATATTCATACTTTGTTGAATTGATTAGTAAGAATATTATTTCTGTTTAAGGATCTAGAGATTGTAGTTTGCCTTTTTAAGTATGAGTCCCTTCTTTATAATTTTTTCTAAATTTTTTTTTTGTTTTCTTAAATGCCTTTGCCCTTGGGCGCCAACACCCTCCTTCAATTTTTTTTGTAAGATTTTAAATCTAGCTATTTTTTTTCATAATTGAATACCTCATGCCCTGATAAATTAGGTAGAGAGATTAGTTTCTTCAGTTTGAGAATCTAGCGAATGTAGTTTGCAATTTTAAATATGAATCCCTAATTTATAATTTTTTATAATTTTTTTTTTGTGTTCTAAAATGCTTTTGCCTGTGGGCGCCAACACCCTCCTTCGATTTTTTTTTTATGATTTTAAGTGTGGCTTAATTTTTTCAACATTGACTACATAGTGCTCTCATAATATTAATACTTTGATGAATTGATGAGCAAGAATGGTTTTTTCTATTTAAAACTTCGGAGATTGTAATTTGATATCTTCAGTATCCCTTCTTTATAATTTTTTCTAAATTTATTTTTTGTTTTCTAAAACGCTTTTGCCTGCAGGCGCCAACACCCTCCTTCAACTTTTTTTTTATGATTTTAAGTGTGACTTAATTTTTTCAACATTGATTACCTGGTTCCCTTCTTTATAATTTTTTCTAATTTTTTTTTTGTTTTCTAAAATGGTTTTGCATGCAGGCGCCAACATCCTCCTTCAATTTTTTTTTTAAGATTTTAAGTCTAGCAATTTTTTTATTATAATTTAATACCTCATGCCCTGATAATTTAGGTAGAGAGATTAGTTTCTTCAGTTTGAGAATCTAGAGTATGTAGTTTGCAATTTTAAAAATGAGACCCTTCTTTACAATTTTTTCTAAATTTTTTTTTTGTCGTCTAAAATGCTTTTGCCTGCGGGTGCCAACACCCTCCTTCAATTTTTTTTGTAAGATTTTAAATCTAGCTATTTTTTTCCATAATTTAATACCTCATGCCTGATAAATTAGGTAGAGAGATTAGTTTCTTCAGTTTGAGAATCTAGCGAATGTAGTTTGCAATTTTAAATATGAATCCCTAATTTATAATTTTATCTAAATTTTTTTTTTGTTTTCTAAAATGCTTTTACCTGGTGCCCTAAAAATATTCATACTTTGTTGAATTGATTAGTAAGAATGTTTTTTTCTATTTAAGACTTCGGAGATTGTAATTTAATATCTTCAGTATCCCTTATTTATATTTTTTCTAAATTTTTTTTTTGTTTTCTAAAATGGTTTTGCCTGCGGGCGCAGACACCCTCCTTCAATTTTTTTTTTAAGATTTTAGGTCAAGCTATTTATTTCATAATTAAATACCTAATGCCCTGATAAATTAGGTAGAGAGATTAGTTTCTTCAGTTTGAGAATCTAGAGTATGTAGTTTGCAATTTTAAAAATGAATCACAAATTTATAATTTTTTTCTAAATTTTTTTTTTTGTTTTTTAAAATCCTTTTGCCTGCGGGCGCCAACACCCTTCCTTTGAATTTTTATTTATGATTTT
>NC_042494.1:96406200-96431901 GCF_005508785.2 Acyrthosiphon pisum | reverse complement strand
GGTGCACTTTAGCTCAAAATACCGTGTCTGCCATAAGAGCCATAAGAGCCCATGTAAAATTTTGGAGAGTGTCCATTTTGATTCATCTATTCTGTGCCGTAGGTATCTTTGTTCGCGTCTTATCATAATTCATAGAACTCATATTATACTATCTCCAAATATTAATAAACACTTTATTATCTTATTAATGCTGATTTTATTACCACCTTAATTCAACTTTTTATCAGCCTATGATATTACTAAGCAGGGGCGTCATTTGGGGGGGGGGGGGCAGGGTGTGCAATGGCACCACTAACTTAAAAAATGTTAACAATTGGCCTGCCATTAATACTCCAATGCGTCGTCATAATTAACTTATACATGTTTTTATATATAGGTAATAAAAAATATATATATTTTAAGTTTTTGTAAATGTACAGTAATGACATTAGCTGGTTGCTTTAACTGCTTACAAGCTTTTAATTCTTTGAATTGCTAGCTATTTAAAAGTTGCATTAGTTGTTATGAGTTTTAATTAGAATTATAAAAGGGAAGGAAAGAATATTTAAGTACATAGGTTTTCATAGGTTTCCTACATTTATATATATATATAAATATATATTTTTTTTAATGGCCTGGTGAAATGTCAAAATTGGCCTGCCTAAAAGTTTGCACACCCAGAAAAAAAACTGAAATGACGCCCCTGTTACTAAGTATATTTTATGATCTTATTATTATTGTAAATAAAGTAACTTATATATTAGTATAAAATATTTACGTGGACCATGTTTTAAATTGTCAATCGTTTGCCAAACTGTCAATGTCAGAAAACAGCTCAAAACGAGTCAAAATATTTTGAAAATTTTACCAAGTACCTATAGGAATTTATAAAATAAATATTCAATAAAATTTTCATGTATCTACAGTCTTTTAATAACAACAAAATAACAAACTCGCTACATGAGAAATCGAGTGAATATGCAATATTATAAAAATATGAACTTCAAACCCTCATAAAAATTTACTTTGACTTTCTTGTAGACATGTTATTTTTTTTTTTTGATAATGGTAGACAAAATTTTTAGGAATCTTTTATTACATTTTCAAATGTTAGATTAAAAAAGAAAAATTTTATGAATTTCTAGCTTAAAATATTTTGCACATTTTCGTAATTTTTAAGTATTTTGTCAATATTTGAACTTTAAATGCATGTAAAAAAAATTGGTACCATGAATTTTTAATATTTTTCAAATATCATTGTAACAATATATTAGAAACCTTGTATTAAATAAAAATACTTTGTATTAAACTAAAATAAAGAGCGGAGCACTTTATATTAGAATCAATGAAAACCCGAAAATCAACAATTTTGAGTTGTGTCACTATTCTTTCAGCAGTGCGATAATATGGTTTATAAAAACAAAAGAATTGTTTGTTTCTTGCATACATTATAATAATTGGACACTGTTTTTATTATTTATTGGATTTTAAAGTTTAAATAGAGAGTACTTGACAATGTTGATTAGTTATTATACTTAAGGGGGCTGGAGCGTGATTCATTTTTGGTCGAAAACATAGCTCACGACTTCAATCACTACGCTCAATATAATGTTCCGATATTAATTTTGAAAGCAAATTTGAATTTGTCCCTAAATTATCTATACTTTGACAATTTCATTTTTCTGATTTTTATTTTTTTTTACTTAGAAATTTACTAACAAAAAGAGTAAAAATAGATCATATTCATAATTCAAATGTAAATACATTGATATAGAATATGAAAAATGTACGACACTTAAAGCATAGTAAATTTAGAGGAGAATTCAAATCTGCTTTCAAAATTAAAATCGGAACATCCTAAAGAGCGTAGTGATTGAAGTCAGAGGTAGTATTTTTGAAAAAAAATGTTTGTCATTTTGACATATATTGTGACATGTGCATGCGCGTAGGTAAAATTACAGACGTACATCCCGGTCACTATGATGCCCCTATAAAACATGATCAGTACTACGAATTACTTACACTAATGTTCATTTACTTTCAACACATACACAAGACCCAGATAAACAGAAATAAAAAATGCCTAGTTTTTACTCCTTAGAATTGATTACGCTCCAGCCCCCTTAAGCTGGATTCCGGTGTGCCAACCCTCAATTATAATTTACAATTACATTAAATGTTTTTAATTTACTTAAGAACTTATAATTTATAAAAATTCGGCCTTCCTGGCACATAATATACGATAAATGAATATAATATTTTAGTTTAGCTTTGAACACGAACTTGAGGAGAAATAAAATTAATACAATTATAGCGCTAACAAAAATTAATCCCGAAAATGACCAGGATATTATTTACCTTCACATGAACTGAACAAGTAAGGTATAATATTTTCTACATTTTCATTATTTTTCATACATATACGAATGGCCAGTATTAGGTATAACTTAAACTTTTGTACCAACAAAGTTATTTATAGCATAGGTACATATAGATTTAATACATTAAATTTAATTTCAACAAATAAGCTTCTCACCTAGTACATAATATTATAATGTACATGTTTCAACCAGAGTACTAGACCGGTACAAAATTATGTATAGCTTAAAACTAAATAATATTATATAGCTGTTTAGTCATAACTAAGGAACGGACTTTAATGCCATAAAAATAAGAAAAATCATAAAAAAATACGATTTAATACCTTAAAAAAATGCCCTAAAAACTTTTTAAATGTTTTTAAATTCAATAATAACACAATTTTGAACTTAAAACTTAAAACTTATGAAAAACACTTTATTATAAAAATGTATGTAGTAACTGCATTATTTTTTGGCACGGTATTAACTAATGTCTGAACAATTTGACTTTTTCTATTTTTTTTAAATTTCTATTGCACGTAACTGTTTTTTCTCTACGACTCTACCCACATGTTGTGTCACAGTAAATTTTTTGTCGGCTGCCACTCTGACCTCACAAACTTTACAAAATAGTACCTATGTTTCCCTCGATAGAAAAAATTAATTCCCTATTTTGTTGAACGTATGAGCGCAAACAACTGCAAACATTTAAAGTTTTGGCCTTAGGTATTTTCAAAAACTTAGTCGAACAAACAAACAAAGCAAAACTAAATAAATCTACGAAAATCAAAAGTGCAATACAAAATTAGGATTTAGATAAATAGTTTATCTTATCTTTACCTAATTGCATGTAATATGTTGTAACTTGTATGTATGTATATACCTTAGTGTCTACACGTGTCAAAAATAATTTTGTCTGGAGTCAGGGTGTTTATTTAATCGGTAAAAACATAATAAATTAACAAAACTACATTTTAATCGAATTTTATCCATTCCTATATAAAAATGACTTAAAAACATAAAAATGTCAAAAAATACAAAATAAAAGTTACATTTTTTAATTCCTTGATGTATGAAATTAACTTTGTGCTTGGAAACCAATGTTTTCGGACATTCAGAAAAAAATGCATTCAAATCCGTTCTCTAGTCATAACAATGATGTAAAGTATTTGAGGAATGATAATACCTATTTAAATACATTTGTTTGCATCGAATAAGATATAATGACAGTTAAAATGTCTATCGACATAGAAAATCAGTAATTTGAGCTTACTTCTGAATTGTGATTCCAAACTTAAAAACATTTTTATTGAAGCTTTTTTGGAAATGTTTTGGGCACACGAAAATATGGAATAAAATGAAAACGAAAAACAACAGTAAAACAATTGTAAAAATATATTAAAAAACGGAAAAAAAATAAAAACGAAAACGAAAATAATTTATACTATGATAAAATAATTAATATAAAAATTCTCGTCGTATTGCTTTAATATTAATATATAGTTTTCTTGATCCCGCCCAGTATTAAAATAAAAAACGACGCATAACATATGATTGACATCGACCCTATATTATATTATAGAGAATAAAAAAAAGGTGGGTAAGTGGATGTCGCTCTGTTGTACAGTAGGTTACAACTTACAAGTGGGTTACTGTATGTGATACTATTAAATTTGAATTCAATAATATAATATCATTGTATAATGTATATGAAAAACGATTCTGAGTGGTGACGGATTTGGTCACTGTATGACAGCCGTGAAGTTGAAAACGTAATATAATTTGTTCGATAGCGCCTACTATTTCCCGCATAGGCAATCCAAACAACACGCACGACTGAACGGGCACCAGACAAACCCTCACGCGACGACGACATTTTGGCGATGACTGGACATGAAATAGACGCGTGAAGTACACGGGAATCAGAAAAATGCAAATTAGTTATGGGGGGGGGGGGGGTCTCTGCGATCGAATCGGTCTGGTGCAATGACCACAGAGCTCACACGAAATAGAGACTTAAAATTAAACTTAAATTTACGATGACGATGAGGAATATTATGGTAACTGCTATTGTTACTGACACGGCATTTGAGCTTGATGATATAATATGTGGAACTTCAAACACCATGGTGGCTGCTGGCGGTCTTGCGCGATGATACGTCTAGCACCGATCCCAGTTTTGTTTGTAAGAAAATGTAACTTGTGAAGGATTTCACACTCCCTAAAATGTAGTCATAAATTGTTTTAATAAATTATAATAATATGTATTTTATAAGGATAATATTCATATTGATAAGAATTATTGACGCATATGACTTAGACACAATAGGTAATTATAAAATCGCGATGTAGAGAAAACGATGTATCTTCCCTAGTTCTCTACCTACATCGTGTATAAATCACATAAACTTCTATACTACACTAGGTAACGAACTCCTATACAATTTACATTGCTTCAAGTGAAGCTCAGCTGTGGACGGCTGCCATGTTGTCAAAACATTTCATTTATTATACAAAATGTATTAAGAATTTAATTTATTTGTATTAACGATCCTAGGTCACTATGTTACTTTTGCATTATAATATTATAATATATGTTAAAAATATTTGCTTTGTATTATTATGGCCCCGAAAAATTTTCAAAATTCCCAGTGGTGTAGTGTATAATATTATCTATAATACGACAATGTGTGCACTATTTAAGAAGTAAACCGTGGTAGTGTGTGAATATGGCATAACCACGAATAATAAATTAATGTATCGTAATTCGTGGGCATAACAGAATACATTTTAGTATTTTACCACGACCAAATGATTGTATTCCTTTATTATAAACATTATATTTTTGATATAAATACGGTTAACACTCAAAACACCCCCCCCCCCAGGTTAAGCCACTGACCAATCCCGATCACGGGTGATGGAAGCAACATGTCGACGTCTGTCGTAATTGTCCAAGTTGGTGTGATGCGCAATACACGCACACACAACGGGAAATATCCACACCCCAAACAACACAAATATATAACAACTCAAAGTTTATCTGCTGGATGGGTATTTATTTCAATGATAATAATGCTTCCGTTACATTAACGGCGCGATTTCGTGTAGCAATGACAATAACTAATGAGTATAATGATAATATCTGGTCACATTGACCACACGGTACAAGTTTACAATAATAATAAAAATATGAGTTTGTGTAATATTTTAAGACTTTCAAGTTCAATTTTTCGAATTTTTTGAATAAATATATTTATTTATCTAGATGAATTACGTTAGATAACTCAATAATTCATCAAAGATAATTCATCAGATAACTAATTTTGTTTATTATCTAGATAAGATAAATTATTTAAGATTAATTATTTATCTAGATAATGCTCAACACTGTGAATGACATGGCGTTCCCGGAGAAAAAAATCTCATCATTATGATTTAATATTAATATATATATTTCTCTTGATACCGCCCAGGATGAATATCAAAAATACGTAGGTACAATGCTACAATGTATGATTTATATAGACTATTTGTTGTAGAGGGTAAGAATGTAAGTCAATTGAGACGTACGATTTAAAGATAACGATGTTCTGAAACAAATCTCATACATACTGCACAATAACATTATTAAATGGTACGTATAAGCTTCAATTATGATACAGTAATATTATGTTGTTTTTATGAGGCCAAAGTGATCAAACGATAATAATGCATAACAATATAATATAACAATAAAAATTATATTTTCTTTTTAAATAAATGCACGAAAATTCCTGATGAAAAAACAATTTTAAATACTTGTTTAATTTCTCAGTTGCTATTAGTTTAAGCAGCACCGTTTTGTAAAAAAAATTTATTGAATTTTGAAGAGAGTTAAGACCAATTTATTATAGTTTTTATAGTTTTTATAGTTTTCTGTTTACTTACTCGCCGCGTGTTTACTACGAATTTAATCGAAACAAATTTTTACGATATTCAGCAAAAACGTTCGATTATATTTTATTTGTTATCGGCATGCTGTAGGTAAATTAATTTATGATTTTATGAATGTGCAAATGATGTACGTCACAAAGTCGTAGAGCCAAGTTCAGACCTATCTAAATGGGCTCTAGAAATGAACGATAATAATTATTACTCTCAAAAGTTTTACCGATATTGTACACTATGTACAAAAACACATGTGCATTGCCAGTGAAAAAAATGTTTAAAAAATTTAACAATCTGAAAATGTTACAGTATTAAAATGTCATGTAATGATTTAGTCTATACTTGGTCGATTTTTTTTAGTACATTGTGGACGTAAACCCGTCATCTGTATCATTATACGTATTAAAATGTTTATAGTTAAATATTACAATACAATGTAATTATTATATGATAATATATACCGATAATTACCACATAACAAAGTGTCCACGTCGCAAGCGATGACTCTTGGGTTGTGATAGTCATTTTTTTTACTATTATTTCTGTAATAATGTTTTGTTAAATGGATTATTGTTAAATCTACTGATTTGTTTGTTAAATATTATTATTAAATATATTGTTGTTATTGTTATTATTGTTAAAAGGACGCCACACAGACATTTGTATAATGCGTAACATACCAAATTTAAATTCAGTAGATAACGTTATTTTAAAAATTAGAGTGAATCGAAATATTATGAAATTTGATGGTAAGAACATTATCTGTGTTTGTATGTTGGTTTTTACGGTAGTTCAATTTTTTAGAAAGTTATGCGTATATAATATAGGTAGAGTAAATTAAAAATTCTAATCACACTTAAAAACTGCATAATTCTACAAAACCAACATACGAACACTACAGATAATGTTCTTACCATCAAGTTTCATAATATTATGTCAATTCACTAAACATTTTTGAGCTGACGGATCTAAACGTTATCTGCTGAGCGTAAATTTGTCAAGTTACGCAATTATAAGTCGGAGACAACAAAATGTCTGTGTGGCGTCCCTATTAATACTGAATAAATACAAATTATCATAATATAAGTGTAATATTGTTTAATAAAATATACAATTTTAATTCGTGATACATTAATTTTTACACGAATCAATATTACACGTGAACATTTGGTGTTGTTCAATACGTAACATCATTAACCAATTATCATATACAACAATATAATTGTTATTATGTATAAGCTATATCATGAAAACTGTGAATGACAGTGAATATTACGGTGAAATATATTATATATACTCATATTATAAGTATTATAATGAGAATACTTGCAACAGGATATCGAACGATGATATGGTACAAACTAGTGAAGAGCTTGTGTTGAATGACGATTCACGTGTACCTACCTGAATGTACGGAATACCTATCACTCGATTTTGGGTTAACGGATAATAATGAATTACTTAATTCTTTATTTATTCGTTTATTTGTAGGCACTGACAAATAACCGCAAGGTTATGCAAGTTAATGAAAAAAATTAACTGTGACAAGTCAAGTTAATTCAATTAAATTGCTCTCGCCTAAAACATAAAAGTTAATTTTTTTCAAGCAAAATATTTATAAGTCATAAAGAGCTCTAGTATTTTGATTTACACGAACATTTACCAAAAAGTTTAACACACTGCAAACATCAGATTATAGGCACTGCTACATTATTAAAAATAAATAACCAAAATCGAAAAAGAGTCAAAAAATCAGTATTGTCTGTTGGCTTCGCACAATACAGAAATAACATTATCACACTGTACGATAATGATAATTAACAACAAATAGTTAAATTATAACAATTTTCAAGTTAATTGTATTAGTAAATTTAACTCTTTCAAGTCATTTAGGTAGGTAGGTAGTAGGTAGCACAGTAAAATTAATATGTAATTTAATGTGACATTTTTTTATAATTAATGAATTTATTGTTTGACATACTTGTACAATCATGATTAGTTTTACATACAATTTTGCGATTACAGATATTAGTATTTTCAATTTTGTTTACTTAGATACAATTTTTTTTTTTTATCAGCTTCTTGTACATATTATCTATTATAGCTCAACAATTACAGAACCTTACACAAACAAACTAATTATACAATTGAAATATTGAAAAATAGAATAAATGAATAAAATAGTGGTTTATATACCATGGGTTGGAGACAAAGAATGTGCAAGTACCTATCGTAATCAGTAAATAAAGACATTTTGGTAATTAGTTAATTAGATATAAATACATTTGGAAAATGATTATTTACTACTAACACTACGTTAGCCGACGGCCTAAGAATATTAAACTGCCTATAAAATATTTCTTAGAATCTAGTACCAGTTAAAGTTTATATTGAATATAAGTAGAGCTATGAAGCAATCAAAGTCCTTAAAAAATGCATTAGACGAATAATTTAAAATATACAAATGTATAAAAAAATTTTATTTAAAAGAAAAAAATATTTTTTAATTATTCGTATTGTCTTACAAATGTATGTATGTAAGATGAAAATTAAAAAAAATATCAAAAAAGGAACAAAAAATTAATAAATTATCTATAAAGGCTAAAAGAAACAATAACGTAAATCAAAAATTCGTTGGTACCTAATTTAAACATTGTGATAAGAATAAGCTGTCGCTGTGTTTTCCAATAATGTAATAAAAATGAATTTTCCTACAAATTCACATACCCAATAATTTATTATTGTTAATTAATCGATTATTGCGTAGTATTTGACGATAAGAAAGAAACTTTTTTTCTAATATGGATCTTCTCCGGGCCACGAACCTGCAGCACGCCCGCTGCGGCAATGAGGAGACCACATTATGGAACCGTATTGCACACACGAACAGGGGTTACTGAAACCGCAGATTCTAGTACAAGCCGCTTCACAATTATGTCTCGATACGAATGGCCGCCCGGGATAGTATGAATATTGAACGCTGAGTTGGATAGTTAGCATGATGATTAAAACCCCGTACAATAATCTCATGATGGTAGACGATGGTAGACGAAGACTTGATCGTTGACTGTGCAGGGTCCACGTGGTCCTGTCGCAGTGTGGCGTGTGGTGATCAGGTGATGATGTCTGATAAGACTCCACTCGATTCTTGTAAACGAAAAATGCGGTATTGCGGTGTAAATTTAGTCGTGGCTCAAAAAAACGACGACGATCGTAAAAACTGTGGTAACGTTAACGGTCTGGAGCGTAGAGTGAGAGATCGAACTTTGCCGACGCCAACCGTACCAGACCGCCGCGGCCGTCCCTCCAAGCACCGTAATTGAGCGTGGTGGGAGATACGACAGTGTTATCGCTTGTGCTTCGTAGTAGTGATAGTAGCGATTATACGATATATTTGTTCAAGTCTGAAACTGTATGTTTTACAAATCAATCCCTTATTCAATTTATCTCTCGTGATTTGTAGGATAAGAATACATTATAGTTCACTGTAAAAATATGATTCAAGAGTCAAAACTATTTTTTTTCTTGTTTATCACCTTCCAACAAATAAGTTGCTAAATATGCGTAAAACAGTAAAATTTCAAATAGACAGACATACCTATGAAATTGTTCACAATATACGTAAAATCATGAGGAATAGGTATATTGTACTTCGACCAACCGTCAATTAATATAGGATGGGTGACCAGTGACCACTCGGGATTTATAGTGACAAATCTTTGCCACAAACACACACACGTGTTAAAAAAACCTATACAGTATCGTCCCCACAGTACCACAGGTTATAATAAAATCAGTTGTCGTAGCCTTAACCACAGTAAATAAAAAAAAACTATAATAATAATAATAATACAAATACATCCTAACGATTTAAATTCGTTGCTGCGGCTACCATAATAAAGTATAGGTATATTTTATTACTATTATAGTTATTATAATATTATATTATATATTATATAGATACTATATAATATTATATATTATATTCAAGACAATTATTTTAAACTACACACTTATCGCATTTTCAATGAGATAAAGTTAAATCGTTACCACGCACCAATTAACCAAAATAATTATATTTATTCAAACAAAATAACTACAGCTTCTCAATAGCAACAAGAACAAATATTTAAGTAGTAAGAACATATCATAATATATTGTGTTAGTCAATTTAATATAATACATACATTTATTGTTTAACATACTTGTACAATCATAATTAGTTTTAGATACATTTTTCTAATTACAGATTTCATTATTATTTTTTACGTAAATACATGGTTTTTTTTATCAGCTCTAGGACATAATATTATCTATTATAGCTCAACAATTAAAGAACTAAGTACAAACAAATTCATTATACAACAAAATATTGAAATATAGAATAAATGTTTAAAATAGTGGTTTAATAGTATACATCGGAAACAAAGAATGTAGGTATAAGTATATTGTAATGAGTGAATAAAGGCATTGTGGTAATAACTATTTAATGAGATAGAAACACATTTGTACAATGATTATTTACTACTAGCACTACTACTCGTTGACGGCATAAGCATAGGAAATCGTCTATAAAATATTTCTAAGAATCTAGTACCAGTTAAAACGTATATTGAATTGGTAATAAGTAGGATATGAAGCAATCAAAATCCTTAAAAAATGCGTTAGAGGAATAATTTAAAATCTGTAAACGTCAATCAATTTTTATAGAAAAGAAAAAAATATTTTTAATTGTTTGTATTGTCTTACAAATGTATGTATTCATTGGTACATAATTCAATCGTTGTGATAAGAATAAGCTGTCACTATGTATTACAATAAATTAGTTAATACAAATGAATTTTCCTACAAACTCACATACCCAGTAACTTATAATTGTTAGTTGCCACAGTGAGGATATCCCAGGACATTCAACGATTTGTATTGTAAATACGAACAGGGGATACCGTCACCGCAGAGTAAATTACAATACTTATCACATCAGCATTTCTGGCCCTCCGTCATAGCAGTAAGCAAACCAATGATCAAGCTGCCTTGCGTCTTGAACACATATACAGGGTAAACTGGCACCGCAGACTACATTGTATTCACAATACTTACTACAAATTTCTTTCGTTGGGTATGGCCCTCTTAAAGTGTTTGGATCGATATCTTGAACGCTGAGATGGATAGTTAGCATGATGATTAAAAACCCGTACAATAATCTCATGGTGGTTGACAGAGACTTGGCCGTGGACTGTGAAGAATCCACGTGGTCCGGTTGCAGTGTGTAGTGTGGTGATCCGTTGGATAAAACAACACTCGATTTTTGTCAACGAAAAATGTGATATTGTGGAGTAAACTTAGTCGACTCGTAGCTCAAAAAACGACAACTATCCTCCATCGGTAATAACGTTAACGGATTGGAACGTACAGTGAGAGATCGGCCTTTGCCAAAGCCAACCGTACCGAACCGCCGTCCCTCTAAGCACCGTAATTGAGCGTGGTGGGAGATACGCCCGTGTCGTGTTATTGCTTGTACTCCATGGCAGTGATTATACGATATATATACATATATATAATGTCAAGTCCAAAATGTCATGTGTTACGTGTACCAAACGAATTAATCGCTTATTCAATTCATCTCTTGTATGATAATAATAATGTGAAACGCGTATACTATATTACAATGCCAGAGACAACGTACAATTAAAAATGTATAAATGTCCATACATGAAATTGGTCCAAACTGCAGAATATATTATAGTTCATAGTTGTACTTAGGGATCAAAATTGAGAAAATTTGGTTTCATTTAAAATTTCCGGAAAAATGGTTTTTTTCCTTTAGAACTGAAAAAGTAATGTATAGTAGAAACAATCTAATAAATAATGATAGTTGATAATCATATTACATACATATTATATCATATATGCACCATACCTAACTTAAAGTCTGTAATGGATAAATCTAGAGGATTCTATACTTGATTTATAAGTAATTATAATTTGTAATATTAACTACTAAAGTACTAACTATTAAGTATTTACTAATTAGTTATTTCTTATTATTTCTTAATATTGTTTTATAATTAAATATATATTTACCAACTCAATAAGTTTGATAATAATATAAAAACTATCAAATAGTCATCACCCACCACTCATCAGTAACTGTAATTGTAATATAATGTATTAACCTATCAGCCAGTTACTATAATACCTTATTAGTTATTAGTTATTACAAATATAAATAGACAATAAGTATACAATTTTTTACATTAAAAAATACAGGTGATTTATTTTCGGGGAAATACACAATAGACTCTCCCACATAAATACCAATTTGATATGGAACTACGTTATTTTTAGAACAAATATTGAAATATTCGTATTAATATTTTTAAATTTTAATACAACAATACATTGATAACCGTATTGGCAAATGTGAAATTACAATGACTGGTTTCCATATCTATTTTTTAAAATGGTTTTTTTTTTACATAGATTATTTTAATTTTTAAGCGTTAAGAAATTTTTTTATTTTCCGAAATCTTCGGTTTTTTTCGGAAATGTATTATTTTAATATTCTCCAATTTTTCCACGTTTTCCGAGGCTCTGGGAAAAAAAACCGTTTTTTTCCGAATTTTTCCGTAAATTTTCCGGCATTTTGATCCCTAGTTTTACTATAATGCAAATGTCAAAAATATTTTTTTCTTTTTATTGGCTTCCAACAAATAAGTTACTAAATAATATGTTTAAACCAGCAATGTTGCAAATAGACGTACCTATGAAATTGTTCACAATACGTAAAATCGTGAGGAATAGGTATATTTTACTTCGACCAACCGTCAATAAATATACAACACGATATAAACAAGAGTTACCTACTGTGCAATATAATACGCATGACTTTACGAGTGACTATACTTACCTACAAATACGGCCAAAATAATACACTTAAATATAGGAACAGTCATTAAAATTCGTTTAAATATAATATAGCATTGAATATTATATATATTATTATGCAGAGAAATGTTCCGCTGCAATACTCCGAGGAATAGCTTCAAAATCAGACTTATTTTCCATTCGATTGTGCTTCGATTTGGCGAGATAACATTCGGTAAATTGACGTTATCATATTACAAAAGAATACATAATATTTGAACGTTTGTGTAATTTTGTAATCGATCGTATAGAAGTGGTTTTTCGTGATGTGTATACGCGTGTAGCATTATTTCATCACAGACTTAGCAACGCTAACCGATGTATACAACCTACTTAGAAATGGGAGCTCAGTAAATTTAAATGGTAAATTTACGTACATTTTACCGATAATTTTTTACCCGGTAAATATTTTTTTTTCGTTTTAAAATTGCAATAAATTGGCTAATAAATATAATTTGTGGGCGTATATTGTGACATTATACGTTTTTATATACATTTTGATTACAATAAGTATGAATTGAACAACAGTTATAGGTAAGTGAGAATTTATATATTATTATAGCCTACGAGTTCGGTATTGATTATAAAATAACATGATGATAATTATTTATTGTATTATAATGCACGTATAAGTAGTGATTGTCAGTGATTGAATTATGGCGATTAAAGCGATCATTATTTGTACAACATATGATTGTTATGTCGTCCGATTTTAGAGACGGTTGGCGACGATGAGATGTTCCTTATTTAGTATTAACCAGGGATAAAAACAAATTTAAAAAAATGTTATCAAACGAGAAAAAAAAATTAAAACGAAAATGAAATTCCACATTACGAGGATAACAAAAAAATCGAAATCAAAATAAAAACGAAAAAAATTATTAATTAATATAAAAATAATAATAATAATTCTGCTATCGAAAAATAGGTAATTATCGTTTGTTAAAGGTCAATGCGTATTAGAGCAACTTTCGATTTTTGGTTTTATTTTACATAATCGTATGTTAAATTTCTCAGTTCAGGATTATTATTATCTGATACTCAATAACTTTACTAGGGATTCACGAATAACGAACTTTTTAAATTTAAAGGAATTTTATTTTTTAATTTTCATAAAAATTAATATACCTAATTATGTAATTTAAATTTAAAAATTAAAAATAATTAGTTGTAACGTTTAAGTACCTAAAATCAATTGTAAGTACCAATAAAGGTATACACTTATATATCACGCGTTTATGATTATAAGAAAATATTCCAAAAAAACAAAATTATCAAAAACGTTATTTAGAAATGTTAAAGTAAATTAACGTTTTTAAAATCGTTAACCAATAGTAGGTAAACATAAATGAAAATAAAAAAATGTAATAAGCTACTCGATATTTTTCCTCTACACGGAAAATCTAGGAATCATAAATACGTTTTTTTAAATTCTTTTAACTTAACCGCAACGTTGTAATAATTTACTAACGTTGTATTATATATTAATAATATTCACATAATCTTAGACATTCCTAATTTTAGTAATAATATCATCAAATTTAATACATATAAAGGCGTAAAGCATTTACATTGTTCGTATAAATAATAATCATAAACAAAAGAATAAAAATAGGTGATTCAACTAAAATAAATATTTATAAAAATATAATAGTATTTTTTATACAGTTTCGCAAAATTATAATTTTGCTGGTTCGTTACAGTACCTACACCTTTTGTCCTCTTTCCGTGTTCGCCACTTGCAGTTTTCTGTGAGTATTCTGGGTTATCTTTCAAGTTTCTTAGATTAATATTTTTTGAAAAACAAAAAAGTTTTGAAGAAAAACTTGTCTTAAAGTGTAAATATTCAATAAAATTTGTCAAAATTTGAACTACAATCGCTCATAAAAATTGAATATTTATCGTTATTCTAATTTTCTTTTGTATGTACACTGAATACATTTTATGAAAAATTTTGTATTACCTACATTTTAAATTTTAAAGTGTTAAATTTAAAGTTTGATGAGATTTCTACGAAATTTTTTAATTATTTCTGTGATTTTTAAGTACTTTTATAAAGTTGTTTAACATATTTAGTAAGTTATGAACGCTTTATAAAAAAAAATTGTTTTAGAGTATTTTTGATATTTTTTAATTATTGCTCTAAGAACAACTTAACAAATCTTATTATATATGTAGCAGGGACCAGAACCGAAACCGAGAAGAACCGGTTAACCTTAAAAATTTAGGAACCGTAACTGGGACCGGAACCTTTATTTCCAAAAATGAAAAACCGTAACCTTAATTATAAAAAGGTTATTTAGGTTAGGGTAGACTAGTTATTTGGACTAGTAAAAGTAAGACTATAGAAATGACTATTTTGTTTATCCATTTGCAGATTCAGAAAAATAAAAGTAAAATCTTTTAATTTTTTTTTTATTTTGTGTTGTGACTTGTAATTTGTCGACGGAGAATCAGAGAGTCGTGTCAACACTATCAACCAATCGATTATTAATAGAAATAAACCTCTAGACTCTAGTCGAGTGAAAATATATAGTTATAAATAATAATACGGGCATAATATTATTCAAAATTGTAAAACTTAAAATAGTAGATAAGAAAATCCATTTTATATGACATTGACGACGTGCGACGATCTAGCACGGCGGCAGTCAGCAATGGTGATGTTGGTATTGTGTTTTAATGTTTTTTTAACTTTTCATAATACCTTCTATTTTCATGAAATAATTACAATTTAAACATGAATAAATAAATTATTTCAGACTATTTTTTTAATAAATCTCTAATAATCAGAAATCAAAATTAACCGAAAATAACCGAAATTAACAGGTATTTTTCAAAACCGGTATTAACCGGTTCTAGAACCCTTATATCTTTTTAGAAAACCGAAACGAAACCGGAACCCTTAACAAATTAATTTAATAACCGGAACCGAAACACCCTATAGGTTCCAGTCTCTGATATGTAGGTATAGCCATAATCGTATGAATATATAATATAAAATATAAATGTACTATTATGGTAATTGATAATATATACTTACCTATAGTTACCACGTACCAGAGGTATTCACGTCGCAAGTGATGACTATTGGGGTACGAGAAGCCACAGTCATCCGGGATGATCTGTTACTGTTGTGATCACGTAATTTTATTATACGACCTAACGATTAAAACTCGTGACGGCGGTTGTGTTAATAACAATATATTATTATATTTTATCAACCACTAAAGGGTAAAATGGAATACAACAGTGGCGCCGATCTGTTTTAGCTACGTAATTATAAAGATTTAAAATTCTAGATTTTTTTCTACAATAATGAAAATAATCAATTTTTCGATCAAAGAGCTTGAGAATGTATTAATAAGTATAATATTTAATAAGATAATGTCATCATTGAGGAATGAGTATACAATTAAATATAATTAATATAATATATTATATAATATTTTTTTTTTATTATTATTGATCTAAGCCCGGCAACTATGGCCATTAGCTGTTTTTTTGTTTGTAGGGAGGGAGGGACGGTTGGAAACGTTGGTCGAAACACGTTTGTATATGTGAAGGATTTGTAGCTAAAATATAATATTTATACTATATTTTAAGTATCTACTCAATGATATAAAATTGTGTAACTAGGCACGTATTTAGGTACGCCGATGTAAATTGCCGTTTAGGTATTTATATGTTATATTTATTATATATATAATATGTACAATGTAAGTATCAACTAGTACTTTGTGGCTACATAATAATATATATATACCGATTATTACCGCGTAACAGAGGTAGGTATTCACGTCACAAGCAATGACTCCTAGGTTGTGATAGTCACAACCATCCGGGATGATAATATTCCTGCAAACGTCATGGTTTTCAAAATTTAAATTGGAACAGCCTACTGAATATAGTGATTGAAGTCACTGGCAGTATTTTTGAAAAAAAACATGTTTATAAATTTGCATGCGAGTAGGTAAAATTACAGACGTACAAATCCGGTCACTATTGTATACTTCTATAATACAACGTGATCAAGTAACTAACGAATTACACACACTAAAATTCATTTGGACGGTTTTTTAAAAGAAAGGGCTTAAGTCAATTTTAGACATATTCTGTGTGAAATTTCAAGCCGCGTTGAATGGTACCACTGCAAATTTCGTGTGAGATTTGGTTTACGAGATAAAATAGAATGCGTATGGTAATAAGTCGTTATACAGAATTTCTTTTGTATGAGAAAAGGCCTAAGTCACTAATTATAACTTATTTTAAAGACAAAAGGCATAAGCATAATCGTGCTCACGGGGTAGTCATAGTAGGCACTCGACTACTATACGAACTCCCCCAGCCCCCTCAATAATAAATATAATTATTATAATAATTGATAGCCAATCATAAAATACTTTTTTACTACCTATGGTAAATGTAGTTAAATGAAGTTACCCCATCCAAATTAGTTTTTATAACTTAGGCGTGAATATGAATATTAAAATATATGCGTAATAATATGTGCGTGTGTTAATGTTTTATGTACTTATGTACAGTCCTGTAAAGAATACTTTTAAAAAGTACTTGAGTAAATACTCAAATACATTTTTTTTAAGTATTTAAGATACTACTAAAATACTTAAATTGTATAGTATTTCAAATACTACTCAAATACTCTGAAAAAGTATTTGGAATACTTTTCAAATACTTTTGGTTTTTAAAGTGGGTTTCTAATTATCGTAATATAAACACATAGGTAGTAGGTTATCTAATAGTTAGCTAATAGTTTAAAGGGAATATTGGTTGTTATTCAATAACTATTTTCAGAAATCTGGTTTTCACAAACCTTCAGGCCTCAGCTAACACAGAAATACAGAATACTAAATAAAACTACCTATTATTCTATTATTGCAGTTAACAATGATATTTTACCAACCAATTATTTCGAATAAAAATAAAATGTTCGATATAAAAAACCAAAGTATTCAATACCAAAAAGTATTTAAAATACTATTCAAAATACTTCATGCTGAAAGTATTTAAAAAGTTATTCAATACTTAAAAAAGTATTTGAATACTTTTACTTAAATACTTTACAGGACTGCTTATGTATATGACTACCCTGCCAGAAATTCTGCGCACGCTTATGGGCATAAGTCTTATAAAATTAAATGCAATAGGTCTTAAGTCATAATTCGAAAGGGCATTAGTCTTATAAAATTACATATACTAGGTCTTAAGTCATTATAATTTGAATAAACTAAATAAAAACTAAAATATATTTAATAATAAAATAACAAAACACTTATTAAACATGATTATGAATACAAAATGTAAAAACATTAAAAATTTACAAAGTTATAATGTTTTTTATGTCTCCTCAAAAATATCAATTTTTGACTTAAGCCCTTTCTCTTAAAAACCGTCCATTTATTTCCAACATATTGACAAGACCCATATAAACTGAAATATAATATAATGTCTAGTTTTTACTCCTCAGAATTGATTACGCACCAGATCCCTTAAATTATAAGCATTAGCTGTTTATTGTTTATGGGGGGGGGGGGGGGGAGTAAAGGTTGGAGTGGTTGGTTGAAACACGTTTGTATATTGTGTGGTAAGGAACCGTAGCTAAGCTATAATCTTTTATAATAAATTACTATAGGTAGTAATAACTCTATAATAATAATACAAATACATCCTAAGAATTTAAATTCGTTGCGGCGGCTACCACAATAAAGTATTGGTATATTTTATTGCTATTATAGTTATTATACTATTATATTATATATTATATAGATTATAGATACTATATAATAGTATATATTATATTCAAGGCAATTATTTTAAACTACACACTTATCGCGTTTTCAATGACATAAAGTTAAATGGTTACCACGCACCAATTAACCAAAATAATTATATTTATTCAAACGAAATAGGTAACTACAGCTTCTCAGTAACAACAAGAACAAATATTTAGGTAGTAAGAACATAGCATAATATATTGTGTTTGGTAATTTAATATAATACATACATTTATTGTTTAACATAAGTGTACAATCATAATTAGTTTTAGATACATTTTTCTAATTACAGATTTCATTATTATTTTTTACGTAAATACATGGTTTTTTTTTTATCAGCTCTAGGACATAATATTATCTATTATAGTTCAACAACTAAAGAACTTAGTATAAACAAATTCATTTTACAAGAAAATATTGAAATATAGAATAAATGTATAAAATAGAGGTTTTATAGTATAGATCGGAAACAAAGAATGTAGGTACAAGTATATTGTAATCAGTGAATAAAGGCATTGTGGTAATAATTATTTAATGAGATAGAAACACATTTGTACAATGATTATTTACTACTAGCACTACTACTCGTTGACGGCATAAGCATAGGAAATCGTCTATAAAATATTTCTAAGAATCTAATACCAGTTAAAACGTATATTGAATCGGTAATAAGTAGGATATGAAGCAATCAAAATCCTTAAAAAATGCGTTAGAGGAATAATTTAAAATCTGTAAACGTCAATCAATTTTTATAGAAAAGAAAAAAATATTTTTAATTATTTGTATTGTCTTACAAATGTATGTATTCATTGGTACATAATTCAATCGTTGTGATAAGAATAAGATGTTACTATGTTTTACAATAAATTAGTTAATACAAATGAATTTTCCTACAAATTAACATACACAGTAACTTATAATTGTTAGTCGCCACAGTGAGGATATCCCAGGCCATTCAGCGATTTGTATTGCAAATACGAACAGGGGATACCGTCACCGCAGAGTAAATTACAATACTTATCACACCAGTATTTCTGGCCCTCAGTCGTAGCAGTAAGGAAACCATTGATCACGCTCCTTTGCGGCTTCAACACAGTAACAGGGTCTACTGGTATAATTGCAGACTACAGCACAATACTTACTACAAATTTCTATCGTTGGGAATGGCCCTTTAAATTCGGTTGGATCAAAATCTTGAACGCTGAGATAAATAGTTAGCATGATGATTAAAAACCCGTACAATAATCTCATGGTGGTTGACAGAGACTTGGCCGTGGACTGTAAAGGATCCACGTGGTCCGATTGCAGCGTGTAGTGTGGTGATCCGTTGGATAAAACAACACTCGATTTTTGTCAACGAAAAATGTGGTATTGCGGAGTAAACTTAGTCGACTCGTAGCTCAAAAGACCACAACTATCCTCCTCCGGTACAAAAGCTGTGTTAACGTTAACGGATTGGAACGTAGAGTGAGAGATCGGCCTTTGCCAAAGCCAACCGTACCGAACCGCCGTCCCTCTAAGCACCGTAATTGAGTGTGGTGGGAGATACGCCCGTGTCGTGTTATTGCTTGTGCTCCGTAGCAGTGATTAACGATATATATATTGTCAAGTTCAAAATGTCATGTGTTACGTATACCAAACGAATTAATCGCTTATTAAATTCATCTCTCGTATGATAGTAATAATGTTGAAACGCGTATACTATATTACAATGCCAGAGACAACGTACAATTAAAAATGTATAAATGTCCATACATGAAATTGGTCCAAATTGCAGAATATATTATAGTTCATAGTTTGTACCATGATTCAAATATCAAAACTATTTTTTTTCCTTTTATCGGCTTCCAACAAATAAGTTACTAAATAATATTATGTTTAAACCAGCAGTGTTGCAAATAGACGTACCTATGAAATTGTTCACAATACGTAAAATCGTGATGAATAGGCGAGGTATATTGTACTTCGACCAACCATCAATAAATATACAACAGGATATAAACAAGAGTTACCTACTGTGCAATATAATACGCGCGACTATACGAGTGTGAGTGTCTATACTTACTAACAAATACAGCCAAAATAATACACTTGAATAATATAGGAACAGTCGTTAAAATTCGTTTAAATATAATATAACATTGAATATAATATATTATTATGCAGAGAAATGTTCCGCTGCAATACTCCGATGAATAGCTTCAAAATCAGACTCATTTTCCATTCGATTGTCCTTCGATTTGGAGAGATAACATTTGGTAAATTGACGTTATCATATCACAAAAGAATACATGTTTTAACGTTTTTGTAATCGTAAAATCTATTGTATAGGAGTGGTTTTTCGTGATGTATATACGCGTGTAGCATTATTTCGTCACAGACTTACCAACGCTAACCGATGTATATACAACCTACTTAGAGATGGGAGCTCAGTAAATTTACCTGGCAAATTTTACCGGTAAGGCAAATTTACGTACATTTTACCGATAAATTTTTTACCCGGTAAATATTTTTTTTCGTCTTAAATATGGCTTTACCACTCATTTTAATTGCTTAAATATGCACAACAACGCTATATAGTGACTTCCATATCTCCACAATGCATGATATAAATATATGTTATAACTAATTATATACCTACTATTATATTTATATCATGCACATGAGATCTACCAGCAAAATTATTACTAAGACAATTTTTTAACACCATCATCTCTGATCTCTGATTTACTTTAAACAATAATTTTTTTTTAGTTAAATATAACTAATATAAGTTTGGGGTGATAAACACCCCCTGACATCCCCGCTTGTCACCCGTTTGCGCCAATTCATACTTGTAGTAAGGAGTGTTACATAATTGGTTAAATGGTTAGCTTAGCTATAAAAATGTTATTAATTTCGTATAAAAATATGTACTAAATAAAAATATTGTACATTATTAAAAAATTTGCGTAAATTCACTTGAAATGTATCGATAAATTTACCGAAAAATATGTTACGGTAAAATTTCCATTTTCAAACCCACGACCTACCTATATATATCTATACTGATAGAAAGACCGATAGACCTGATATTATTATTTTAAGCATACGATCTTACTTTTCATTGTAAGTACTGTGTTAAAAAATTTAAAGGCTCCTTTTCGTGGCAACTATATCCTATACAAGTTGGATCAAATCACACACATTGAGCATATAATCTCATCAAAATCGGTTGAGTAGTTTTCGAGTGCATTGACCCTCGTAAATTTCGTTGCCTGTTAAAAATCCAACTTTTAAATGCTTCAAATTATATTTGATTCGTTATTTAATATTCGATCTATTGGAGTTTAGAATTTAAAAAAAAAAAAGATTTAATTGTGTAATATTAACTGTTGTGTTTATGGTTTAATATGCTATAAAAATCGAAAAAATGCATGCACTAATACATTGTAAAGAATTTTCCAGGCTTTGAATAGTTTCATAGAAGCTTCCTTTTAAATGTCATATTTTAAACAAAAGCATAAATATTCAGATAAAGAGTTACACAGCCCTGATTCATTATGATTCAAAACCAAATAATAATTATAAAAATATATTTTATTGTTCACAATGTGTGGGTGGAATATTAACTGGCACCTGCGCTTTCGGGTTGACCACGGAATTTAGGGAAAACCATCGTAATTGCAGGAGGCTAATAAATGAAATTTGTGAGCGTATATTGTGACATTATACGTTATTATACACATTTTGATTACAATAAGTATGAATTAAACAACAGTTATAAGTGAGAGTTTACATGTTATTATAGCCTACGATGAGTACGGTATCAATTATAAAATGACACGATGATAATATAACACGATGATTGTATTATAATTTATATATAAGTAGTGATTGTCGGTGATTGAATTATGGCGATTAAAGTATTATTTGTACAACATATTATTGTTATGCCAACTGATTTTAAAGACGGTTGGTTACGATGAGATGTTCCTTACTTAGTATTAACCAGAGATAAAAACAAATTTAAGAAAATGTTATCAATCGAGAAAAAAAATTAAAGCTAAAATGAAATTCCACATTACGAGGATAACAAAAAAATCGAAATTGAAATAAAAACGAAAATAATTGTTAAATATAATATAAAACAATTTAAAATAATAATTCTGCTATCGAAAAATAGGTAATTGTCGTTTGTTAAAGGTCAATGTGTATTACAGCGACTTTCTATTTTTGGTTTTATTTTACATAATCGTATGTTAAATTTCTCAGTTCAAGATTATTATTATCTGATTCTCAATAACTTTACTACAGATTCACCAATAACGCGCTTTTAAAATTTAAAGGCATTGTAATTTTTAGTTTTCATATAAATTATATAATTATGTAATGTAATTTAAATATTTAGAATGATTAGTTTTAACTTTTTAAGTACATAAATAAAGTTTAAGTACCTTTATGGGTATAGATCTATATATTGCGCGTTTATATTGTTCTAAGACAATATTCCATAATAACAGAATTATCAAAAACCTTTTTGGAAACGTGATAGAAAAATAACGTTATTAAAATCGTTAACCAATAGTAGGTAAACATAAATGAAAACAAAAAAATGTAATAAGCTACTCGATATTTTTCCTCTACACAGAAAGTCTAGGAATCATAAATACGTTTTTAATAATAAGTAACCATGACAACAAAAGCCTTACGAAAAATCGTTCAGAAACAAAAAAAACGTATATTTAGCCCAAAAACATAATAATTATGTTAAAAACTAAAAACGTATTCCAACCCATGGTTTTAACCCAAAGCAGTGCGTTTCCAGGGAAAAAAATCTAAAAAAATAATATAACACGGAGAAAACGAAGACATAAAGAATAAATGGCTATAACAATATTATAATAATTAAACTATTAAAATATAATGGAGTGATATATGGAGGAGAAGGGAGATGTCGCCATTGCGCAAAGTACTTAACGTCTCGCGATAAGGTACCCAATTGCATGGTGCGAACAATTACGATCGAAGTGTCATTTCTTTTTAAATAAACACACGAGAATTCCTGATGAAAACACAACTTGAAATACTTTTCAGTTCAGGATTATTATTTTCTTTTATTCAATATCTTTACTAGAGATTCACTAATAACGCACTTTTAAAATTTAAAGGCATTTTAATTTTTAATTTTCATATAAATTATATAATTAAGTAATTTAAATTTAATTATTAAGGATGATTAATTTTAACTTTAAAGTATCTATATACCAATATATTGCGCGTTTATTATTATTACAAAATATTTAAAAATTATCAAAAACAGTAATTGGAAAAGTTATAGAAAAATAAAGTTTTAAAAATCATTAAAATAAATGTAGAAATAATAAAAATAGGTAATTCAACTAAAATAAATATTTATAAAAATATAATAGTATTTTTATATTGTTTCACAAAATTATAATCGTGCAGGTTCGTTAATTACCGTAGTACACCTTTTGTCCTTTTCCCGTGTTCACCAGTTGCAGTATTCTGGGGTTAAGTTGTACAGCAGAGGTAATATTATAACTAATTAATGATATTTTTAATTGGAGTAACTAAAAAAAAAAAAAAAACAATAGCACACTTCACAATATTTTTCTTCTACAAAAAAAATCCATTAATATAAAATATATATACTTTTATAGCGATGAATCATCTTTAAATTTTTCTGAATTTTTTTAAAATTTTACTGTGTATAAAAAAAAATTATTTAACTTATAATTTATTATTTTTCAATATTTTTTAGATTAATTATTTTTGAATAACAAAAAATGTCAAGAAAAATCATTACTTTAAGTGTAAATATTCAATATAAATTACTAAACATTTGAACTTCAATCACTCATAAAAATTGAATATGTCATTATTCCAATTTAATTTTGTATGTACACTGAATAAAGTTTATGAGAAATCTTATATTACATTTTAAATTTTAAGGTGTTAAAACTAAAAATTTGATAAGTTTTGTTCTACAAAATTATTAAAATATTTCTGTGATTTTGAAGTAGGTACCTACCTACTTTTATAAAGTTGGTTAAAATAACTAATAAGTAAGTTATAAACGCTCTTATAAAAAAAATTGTTTTAAAGTATTTTCGATATTTTTGAATTGCTTTTAGAACAACTTAAGGGGATTCGATACCGTGATTTTCTGTTTTCGTCTAACACATGCATGACATAGTATTTTAGACGTGTTTTTTGCCAAAGATACCGCAATTGATCTAATGAAGCGATAAGAATTCTGAAAACAGATTTGAATTTGTTATCAAGTCTGCTTGAAATCGACTTTCCTACATTTTTGATTTTTTGATTTTAGCTTCTCCAAAAATTGAAATACAAAAATGTTCAAATATTCTTTTAGATTCTGAGTGGAACGATGAATGTATTGATTTTACAATGATGTGTGTTTTTTTATTTTTTTATTTTTTTATTTTATTTTTTTATTTTTTTTGTGTCTGTGTACACGATAAGTAGTCGAAATAATGCTACGATTTTCAACTTCAGTATCTTGTTCGATCAGAAAGTGAATATCGTTGGTGCATTGGGGAGGTCAAAATTTAAATTTCCCAGTAGTTTTCAAAAGCGCCGGGAAAAACAAAAGAAAAATTAAGGAAAAACGGGAATTTTTACGCAAAATCTGTTTTCGAGAAATCGATTTTGGGTTTTTGGTGTAACTTTAAAAAAAATGACCG
>NC_042494.1:96404682-96406037 GCF_005508785.2 Acyrthosiphon pisum | reverse complement strand
TTTTTGTTGATGTATAACGCGTTATAAGTACCTAATAAATATTATGATATGATTAATTTGGAATTTATTATAGGTACCTAATATAATATTATGTCTTATACCTAGACTAACATACCGTCTCCGCTCAGAATCGTTTTTCTTATACAATGATATTATATCATTGAATTCAAATTTAATACCATCCATTATACAGTGACCCACTTGTAACCTACTGTACAGCAGAGCGAAATCCACTTACCCACCTTTTTTTATATGACTTTTTCTGGAATTTGGGAGATAATATCAAAAATGTGGGAAAGTCGATTTCAAGTAGACTTGATGACGAATTCAAATCTGTTTTCAGAATTTTTATCGCTTCATTAGATCAATTGGTATGTTTGGCAAAAAAACACGTCCAAAATACTATGTCACGCGTGTGTTAGACGAAAACAGAAAATCACGGTATCGAATCCCCTTAACATGAAAAATTTTAATTTTCAAGCTTTCATGCTCAAAAACAAAAAATGTATCATATATACTTAATTCCAAAAAAAATTTATAAAGTCATACTTTTCAAATGTTTACAAATAGGTGGAATAAGAGAGCTAACATATTTCGAAATATATTCTATCATGTCTAATAAATGCTACTAAAAAAGGTGGTGAAAATACAAGTCTAAAACAGTTCTTCATTGTTAAATAATAACAAAAAGAAAAAATTCATTTTGATAAAAAATTTCAAAATTCCATCTTTTCCTCAAGTGTTATATGATTTACATAGCCGACCCGTCACAGCTTCGCCCGTGATTGGTTGTTTATTTTGCCTCCGGGACGTTGATATGTATAATTTTTTATTCAAATTTTATCGTTTAATGTGATCGGCAAGTAAATATAAAAAATGGTTAATGAAAACGTATTGAAATGTTTCTAGCGGTAATAATGATAAATATATTTTTATCAAAAATAGCTGATCCCGTGCACTTCGTTGCCCGTTAATTGTAGGTACCAACTCTATATGACTCAAACTTTGTTCAATTCGTTATTAATAATCGGTGTATGGTGTTCAAAACTTATCTTAACTTTTCCGTGGCCCGGAATAAAAATTCTGGTTCGCAGCAGTATATTATCAGGTAGGCAATCTACCTGCGGTAGATCGCAGACCCCGTGCTGTTTGTACGTAAGTGTATGATTTAACTCTAAAGTATCAAAGTTATACAAAGTTTGTCATTTTTTACTTAATTCCACCTACGGTGGATTAATATAATCAATTAATACAAAATCCCAATCTAACCTAACCGTACTAAATCCAATGAATAAAAAAACCAATTTAGTCCTTATTAATTAATCTATCTTTTTTCCAGAGGTCTAATCTACACC